>NW_027466092.1:10925000-11132500 GCF_046127955.1 Nelusetta ayraudi | reverse complement strand
AGTTACCTACAGCTTGAGGGTTTCCTGTTAACGTGAGCGTAAACGCTAAGGGCCGCTCACTGTTGAGTTTGGCCAAACTCTTATGGGAATACAACGACCACAGCAAAAAAAGAACGCATGGTGTGGTGGAAACCAAAGTAGCTCTTTGGTCACCAGTGGTGAGTGCAAAGCAAGCTCGCCTGACGACTGGCCTGAATGCAAGGCTTGCGTTCGATTCCAGCAGGGCAGACAGCCTCAGTTTATTTCAGAGTAGACGGAAAACGTTCCTCTTTGACAAAGCTGATAATTGAGATCAACATAGAATATTGCCAGTTAAGCTGTTATAGGCCGAGACCATGAGGGAGCTCTTTTACCTCAATGTCAAAGGGAGTTATCCTGAATGCATTCAGAGCGACTGTCACCTTTCCTTTTGTTCTGTTCTTTGTATTTTCTGCGTTGTCATGCAACGATGCAATTGCAAGTGCCTGCGCAATGCATTTCCCTGGCAGGTGGGCAGCAACGCCACAAAATGAGAAGTCAGGCACATTAGTCCTGAAAGTCCACACAGGACCCGGATCAACAGCAGACCATGTCCCACCATAGGTATATTTTGGGTTGTATATATTTACGCATATACAAAAACATATACATATATCTATACTATACTATACTATACTATACTATATGCTTCATTGTATGCCACTGTGCCTCTGCCTGGCCTGACTCAGTCTCTGCCTGCTTGTAATTTCTTTTCACCCCAACCGGTCAAAGCTGATGGCCGCCCTTCAGAGTCGGGTTCTGCTCAAGGTTCTTGGCACTGGGGAGTTTGTCCAGGCACTGTCGCTTCATGCGGGCTCTGGATGAAGGATCAGTTCTCTTTTTTCTTTTTTACTTTTTTGGATAAAAGTGTCTGAAAAGAGTGACTGATTAGTTGATGCACCTCATACTCCATGCTGAATCCTCTGTGTTGATCAGCGGTTAATGCGGACACATGGTCTGGAAACTTTGCCACAGGGATTGCTTTGCTGAAACACAGCAAGGGTGCAGGTCATGTCACAGTCTGAAGCTCTTCTCTCAAATAGATTGACTAATTTTAAAGTTTGACATGAGCTAACAAATGGCTGTCATTTAATCAGAACTATAGTCTCAAATCAACTTAAGTTCTCACATACGTGCTTTTTTCTTTAGTGATGCTTCCAGCTGCTTTGGAGCCACCAAACTCTTGCAACCTCATCCTGTGGACAAAAGGTGGAGACAGTTTACTGGTGGAGTCTGCTGAGAGCATCTCAAGATGATGTCTGATGTAGCAGAGGCACTACTGATCTAATTAAATCTTGCCTTTTCCACAAGATGAAGCCAATCAGGCAGACCAACACAATAAAAATCAGCAAGCCAAAAAATGATCCCGCAATGACTCCTGCATAAAAGTGAGGTCTGGATTAGATGACGACGGAAGCAGCTGACTGAAGTCTGCAGTGCACAGTCAATATGGTTGGCCTGGGATTGTGATGCAGTTTAATGTGGGGGAAAAATGTGTCTGCACTCACCTCTTGGATCAGTCAAGCATGAAAAATTAAACGTCTCAGACCTGGACGGAGGTCCAGACAGTGAAGCGCTGAGCACAGTCACAGACACATGATGTGTGGTAGCAGGTTGGAGTCCACTCATGATTACACTTTGCTCAGCGTCCTGGTGTACCGTGTGGTTTTGTCCAGCCACGATGACCTCCACGTCTGTCCACACGCCGTATGGCTGGTTCCAGACAACTAAGATTCCATGGCCCTTTTGAAAATAGGGACAATGTGCACCTATTCTTGACGGCACTGAAACATACACACACAAGAGAATTTTTTTTTTTTTTAAATAAGCATAATTACATTTCAATGTCTGAAAAATAGGAGTAAATATAACAGGCAAACAATTTTTATAGGCACTGACTTTTGGGGGGTATTTGTGTTTTGGACTAAACAATAATAACATCTGAGATCTTTATTAACAAAGGTTTCAGATAACATGCACAGGAGTAGAAAGTGATTTCAGAAATTTGACAGGAAGTCCTTTTCATTTTTAAAATGCAGTCTGCGGGTAAGTCTCGGAGGAACTGTTCGGACTTGCACACAGTCACCACAAGATTGGCTAATACTCACGGATTGTCACAGAGTGGCGACACTGCTCCAAGTATTCAGAATCTTGTTGGTAAAAGAGCTTTATCTGGTACGTCGCCCCCGGATAAAGGTCGGTGAATGACAGGTTGTTTTGTTTTGGCAGCGGAGAAGACAGTGATTCGTTGGTTACTCCAGCGCTGGTGAAAAGGCCTTTGACCTCTCCATGGATGGAGGAGCTGGTGACATCCCAAGTGCCGCCAATGCAGTTTATGGCTGTGAGGAGGAAAACAGGGAGGGGAAGCACTCATTGAGTTTTTAGCACCCACATACTTCCATGAATGTGCATCATGCCGTGGAGGGCAATGGTAAATTGACATTGAAATATTTATTTTGGATAGGTACAACCAAATGTTTCCTTTAGATAGTTTAGGACACACTTGTGACTGTGTAGTTTTCATATGGCATGCTCCTCAATCCACTGAACTCTGTGGTCACGCTGAACCAATACTTTGTTCCAGGCTCAAGATTATTGATTGTAGTGTTGTCAGAGGAGTGATGTGTCCCATTAATTTCCAAAATGTAGGTCCAGCCTTTGTCCATCTGTCTGTCCCAGTACAGTGTTAGGCTGCTGACAGTGCGATTCGTCACGGTGACACGAGCCACCATTGGAGGGACTGATGGAGAGAAGAACAAACAAAAGGCAGTGAAGAGCGTTGTGATCCCAAGGAAATAGAGGGCATGCCATTCAAACTTGAAAAACAAAAAATTAGTATTGAAGATGAGGTGCAAGTCGTAGTGTGGTTTGTTGACGACTCTGTCCAGATTCAAACAAGAGGGTGTAAATACTGCAAGGTGAGGAAAACTTAATTTCACTCTCAGAATGATAAAATTATAGGCAGGTGACTCACCAGTGCTAATGTGGAAAGCAAACCCAGTGCTGTTCACGTCCTGGAAAACAGTGATGAGAGCGAAAGTATAATTTACCCCAGCAGAAAGGTTAGAGACAGTATAGTTAACGGTTGGCTCTGAGAGAAATAGAACCAGTTCCTCCACCGAGCCATTATTTTCATATTTTAGGATGTATGTTGCATCCTTGGCAATCTCATTCCACCGCAGTGTTATGCTGGTCTCTGTTTGATTGACTGTCTCAACTCCACTCACTGGAGGAGGAGCTGGGTTGATGGAGAACAAGCATGGAAGACAAAAAGAGAAGAAACCTTTGGTTAAAAAGGAAAAGGCCTATTTTTATAATGTTTTGATGAGCCTGTCATCATCACTCATCAATTTTAGAGGAAACTTAAATGTCCCATTTTACATAAAATTAATCTCACTAAAGTTTTTCTTACAGCCTGCCAATGAACTGCCCTGTAATGACAAAAGTCCACTTTTAAGAAAACCTTTGGGCTCAAACACAACCACCGCCTTGTGATGTCATAAAGGGCACAGATCAAAGGCGACACACCCAGCCAGGTGTTTGCTCTGCTCTCTAAAACCACCTGGCAGCTGCCACAAATGATCAGATTTAGCAGGAAGCTCAAAGTGAGTGTTCGGGCAGGAGGCAGTAAACATAGGGCTAAATACGCTGCTCTCTGGAGGGAAAAATAAATTATTTCTTACCAGTGAAAGCAGAGTGATCAACTCCGCTGCTCCTGAGGCCTTCCAACACGGAGAAGAGAGTGAAATCGTATTTGGTCATACTCTGAAGACCTGAGATTTCTGCCGTCACTGAATCTCCACTGTCAGGGACTTGGTGTTGTGTCTTGTCCATGTACTCTATCTGATAGAGGTTGACGCCTTCCACCTTGTTCCACTGCAGAGTGATGCTGGTCTCTGTTTGACTAACTTTCCTGAATTGTACAGGATTCCGAGGGACTGAAACACAAAAGATCAATGGTGTTGGTGGAAAACAAAACATGTTTTGTTACTAGTTTTAGTTTTGTTTTGTTTTTTCAGTTGGCCATTTTATGTCACTCAGTTGAGGAGCAGAAAGAGCTGAAAGGTAACAAGTGCCATGACAGGTAACTCACCAGTGACGCCTTGGAAATCCAACCCAGTGCTGCTCACGCTCTCAAAAACAGTGATGAGAGTGAAATTATATTTTCTCCCAGCAGAAAGGTCTGTGACATTGTAGATAACACTTGGACTTGAGGAAGATGAAATGTGTTTCTCCACCGGGCCATTGTTTTCATATTTTAGGATGTATGTTGTCTCCGTGTTGGTGTGCTCCCACATCAAACTTATGCTGTCCACAGTTTGACCCAACACTGTCACATTCTTGACATTTTCAGGAGCTGCAAAAAGACAGTCACATGAGGTTTATTCCTTTCACTATCCAAAACACAAGCACTTTGAGGTTGAATAATTCTCCCTTAATCATCTTTCTTTCTGACTCAGCCTCTACCAGAACTCACCACCTACAGCAATGCATCAATGAAAGACAGAGATCTGCGTAAAAAGTACAATGCATGACCATGTCTCCAAAGCAAGCTTTGCTCTGTTCACTGAATTTATGGGTAAAACACACAGTTCCACACGCATGTATATAATGTGTCCTGAACAGTATAACATATTGTTAATACATTCATATATTTGGTGGCGCACTAGGAGATAGTCCTGGGCAGAAATGTCTGACTCATATCATGGTGCATCTTCAGTGATAGCTGGCAAAATCAACCATGTTGGCTCACAAAGATTTTAGTTTTGACTTTAACATTGTGGATACCCAATGATCATGCTACTTGCACTGACTTGGGCTACAAGTAGTAGCTCTTTGTTTAAAGTGTAAATAGGTTGCCAATTTAATAACTTTTTGAGAAATTACAGAACCCTCATGGAATTAGAAGGACTTTATCTATCAAGAGATGGTTGCAGGTGTTTTCAAAGTTAGTCTCACGTCAGGTTTGAATTTAAATGGGTGTCAGTGGGCAACAGGATGGGCACTTCATGGAAACTTCCTAAAACTCAGAGGGGCTGAAACACAAAAGATCAATGGTGTTGGTGGAAAACAAAACATGTTTTGTTACTAGTTTTAGTTTTGTTTTGTTTTTTCAGTTGGCCATTTTATGTCACTCAGTTGAGGAGCAGAAAGAGCTGAAAGGTAACAAGTGCCATGACAGGTAACTCACCAGTGACGCCTTGGAAATCCAACCCAGTGCTGCTCACGCTCTCAAAAACAGTGATGAGAGTGAAATTATATTTTCTCCCAGCAGAAAGGTCTGTGACATTGTAGATAACACTTGGACTTGAGGGAGATGAAATGTGTTTCTCCACCGGGCCATTGTTTTCATATTTTAGGATGTATGTTGTCTCCGTGTTGGTGTGCTCCCACATCAAACTTATGCTGTCCACAGTTTGACCCAACACTGTCACATTCTTGACATTTTCAGGAGCTGCAAAAAGACAGTCACATGAGGTTTATTCCTTTCACTATCCAAAACACAAGCACATTGAGGTTGAATAATTCTCCCTTAATCATCTTTCTTTCTGACTCAGCCTCCACCAGAACTCACCACCTACAGCAATGCATCAATGAAAGACAGAGATCTGCGTAAAAAGTACAATGCATGACCATGTCTCCAAAGCAAGCTTTGCTTTGTTCACTGAATTTATGGGTAAAACGCACAGTTCCACACGCATTTATATAATGTGTCCTGAACAGTATAACATATTGTTAATACATTCATATATTTGGTGGCGTACTAGGAGATAGTCCTGGGCAGAAATGTCTGACTCATATCATGGTGCATCTTCAGTGATAGCTGGCGAAATCCACCATGTTGGCTCAAAAAAAATTTTAGTTTTGACTTTAACATTGTGGAAACCCAATGATCATACTACTTGCACTGACTTGGGCTACAAGTAGTAGTTCTTTGTTTAAAGTGTAAATAGGTTGCCAATTTAATAACTTTTTGAGAAATTACAGAACCCTCATGGAATTAGAAGGACTTTATCTATCAAGAGATGGTTGCAGGTGTTTTCAAAGTTAGTCTAACGTCAGGTTTGAATTTAAATGGGTGTCAGTGGGCAACAGGATGGGCACTTCATGGAAACTTCCTAAAACTCAGAGGGGCTGAAACGCAAAAGATCAATGGTGTTGGTGGAAAACAAAACATGTTTTGTTACTAGTTTTAGTTTTGTTTTGTTTTTTCAGTTGGCCATTTTATGTCACTCAGTTGAGGAGCAGAAAGAGCTGAAAGGTAACAAGTGCCATGACAGGTAACTCACCAGTGACGCCTTGGAAATCCAACCCAGTGCTGCTCACGCTCTCAAAAACAGTGATGAGAGTGAAATTATATTTTCTCCCAGCAGAAAGGTCTGTGACATTGTAGATAACACTTGGACTTGAGGAAGATGAAATGTGTTTCTCCACCGGGCCATTGTTTTCATATTTTAGGATGTATGTTGTCTCCGTGTTGGTGTGCTCCCACATCAAACTTATGCTGTCCACAGTTTGACCCAACACTGTCACATTCTTGACATTTTCAGGAGCTGCAAAAAGACAGTCACATGAGGTTTATTCCTTTCACTATCCAAAACACAAGCACTTTGAGGTTGAATAATTCTCCCTTAATCATCTTTCTTTCTGACTCAGCCTCCACCAGAACTCACCACCTACAGCAATGCATCAATGAAAGACAGAGATCTGCGTAAAAAGTACAATGCATGACCATGTCTCCAAAGCAAGCTTTGCTTTGTTCACTGAATTTATGGGTAAAACACACAGTTCCACATGCATTTATATAATGTGTCCTGAACAGTATAACATATTGTTAATATATTCATATATTTGGTGGCGCACTAGGAGATAGTCCTGGGCAGAAATGTCTGACTCATATCATGGTGCATCTTCAGTGATAGCTGGCGAAATCAACCATGTTGGCTCACAAAGATTTTAGTTTTGAATTTAGCATTGTGGAAACCCAATGATCATACTACTTGCACTGACTTGGGCTACAAGTAGTAGTTCTTTGTTTAAAGTGTAAATAGGTTGCCAATTTAATAACTTTTTGAGAAATTACAGAACCCTCATGGAATTAGAAGGACTTTATCTATCAAGAGATGGTTGCAGGTGTTTTCAAAGTTAGTCTAACGTCAGGTTTGAAGTTAAATGGGTGTCAGTGGGCAACAGGATGGGCACTTCATGGAAACTTCCTAAAACTCAGAGGGGCTGAAACGCAAAAGATCAATGGTGTTGGTGGAAAACAAAACATGTTTTGTTACTAGTTTTAGTTTTGTTTTGTTTTTTCAGTTGGCCATTTTATGTCACTCAGTTGAGGAGCAGAAAGAGCTGAAAGGTAACAAGTGCCATGACAGGTAACTCACCAGTGACGCCTTGGAAATCCAACCCAGTGCTGCTCACGCTCTCAAAAACAGTGATGAGAGTGAAATTATATTTTCTCCCAGCAGAAAGGTCTGTGACATTGCAGATAACACTTGGACTTGAGGGAGATGATATGAGTTTCTCCACCGGGCCATTGTTTTCATATTTTAGGATGTATGTTGTCTCCGTGTTGGTGTGCTCCCACATCAAACTTATGCTGTCCACAGTTTGACCCAACACTGTCACATTCTTGACATTTTCAGGAGCTGCAAAAAGACAGTCACATGAGGTTTATTCCTTTCACTATCCAAAACACAAGCACTTTGAGGTTGAATAATTCTCCCTTAATCATCTTTCTTTCTGACTCAGCCTCTACCAGAACTCACCACCTACAGCAATGCATCAATGAAAGACAGAGATCTGCGTAAAAAGTACAATGCATGACCATGTCTCCAAAGCAAGCTTTGCTTTGTTCACTGAATTTATGGGTAAAACGCACAGTTCCACACACATTTATATAATGTGTCCTGAGCAGTATAACATATTGTTAATACATTCATATATTTGGTGGCACACTAGGAGATAGTCCTGGGCAGAAATGTCTGACTCATATCATGGTGCATCTTCAGCGATAGCTGGCGAAATCAACCATGTTGGCTCACAAAGATTTTAGTTTTGACTTTAATATTGTGGAAACCCAATGATCATACTACTTGCATTGACTTGGGCTACAAGTAGTAGTTCTTTGTTTAAAGTGTAAAGCTTTAGCAGGAGGCCATAAACAGAGGGTGGCTGGTTTTGCCTGTGTGTTAATATATAAATATATATATACTACTGCCATGTTCTCTCACTAATCACTAATTTGCTCGTTGCAACGATAGTGCATACAGTCTCGCTTACATGTTTTCTCCCGCTTTGAACGCTGAGGGGGTGTGTCCCTTTGTGTCGCTGACACTGGGTGACTGGAGGCTGAGAGCTGTGACAGCAAAGATGTGACGACCTACAGAGGAACAGAACAGATTTGGCAACCTCGTCCCAAATGTAGATATAAAGTTGAATGCCGGGCACCTTCATCTGAATGCTGAGTGAGGCTGATGCTGGTGCTTTCTATCTGTAATCCCAAATAACGTTTTTCATTCCATCCTGTTGGTGCCGTGTTGGTTTATCCTTTTATTCTCTCAGAGAAAAAAAATGTTTTTTGTTTGCATATTTCTATATTTATTTTCAAAAGAAAACTTCCTAGATGTAATTATAATTATTGTATTGCATCATCAGCATTAATTTTTTAGAGCTTTTTATTATTATTATCTTGTGAAAAAGGAAATCTATATGATAAGTGGGAAGGAAAGATTTAGAAATCTTTAAGCATTTTGAGCCTTGGCTACAAGTGCTGCTCCCTGTCATGAACTCTCTTCTCTCTCTTCTCCCCAGCACTGTTGTAAATGTTGTTTTGTTTTAGTCAAATGAAATTCACACTAGTGTTAGGGGACAACGCCAGTGTCGGGGACCGGTTTCATTTTCAAAAACATACAAGTTCAGATTTCAGCACTCCTAAGGTCTAAACACATGAAATTAAAAAAAGAAATGATGTGTACAATATGATAATATATAAATATCATAAAAACGTGTTGCATTTATGTTTTCCGTTTATTTCCTCATTCAGCCTTTGTATTCTTTTCGCCCGGGAGGGGGGAGCAAACATTGACTGCTGCCGCCAAGAAGGAATAAAGCCACGTTTCATCAACTGAAAATGCCTGTCAACTCTGAAGTTCCACAAGTTCCTTTGGCTGCCGTTGTACTGACACTACACACTAATTCCACCATGTCAACTCTGTTATTGTGCATCCAGTACCAGAACTGCGGTTCAGACACGCGTTTTTGTCTCCCTTTTAGGGAGGACAAGAAAATTTGATTAGCAGCACCACCGAGAGGTTTAGAGAAACAAGGCAACTTACCAAGAGCCGAACCAGCAGCGGGGTGTCTTTGAGAGGCATCATCGTCGCTGCACCTTTTTTAAGCCATGAAAACCCAAACCAGCCGCTCAGACCTCTTTACTGCGCCCTGGGATCGAGCCTCTGTCTTCCACGCAGACACCTCAAGCACTGATTTGTTGACAGACACAACAATCCTTAAGGCAGGCAACGAAACTCCCCGCAATGTCTTAAATGATAACATCCAATATTGCCCTTTTATTTTTAGTTCCTGAGGTGTTGACTTTTAATTCCTGGCCATTCCCTCCCCCTCTAACCTCGGGCCTCCCCGCATGTAGGCAAGTCACCGACTAAATGGCTACTTCTCCTTTTCCAACCTTAAACAACTACAGAGACCTTTGCCCCGCCTGTTACTTCCTTATTAACGGTCAAAGTTTGCCTATTTTACATATTTATTTGAGGCAATAAATGTTTTTATTATCTGCCTCGGCTTATCATCGCTAGTTTTGTGTGTCTGACCTGTTGCAAGCATGAATTTATGCTTCCTCTCAACGGTGTGTGGGTTTTTTTTTTTTTTTTTTTTTTTTTTTACACAATATCCTGTTCTGCCATGCATTGTGAACACTTGTGCCAGTTTTACAGAACACAAATGTGTGTTTTGCGGTCCTTCTCAGGAAGCCGTGGCGCTCGCAGGTTCTTTTCGGTGAGAACGGGATGAGACGCGGACAGGAGGAGAACTTCAGACTTTAGATTACGATCTGATACCGCAGCGCAGCTCTGAATAGAATTTTTTAAAAAGTGCTGCGTTATCAGTTGAGCGTCGCGACCCACTGACTGCAGAGGAAACAACTGAACAAAGTTGATTTACAGTATCACTGTCAGTGTCCTCAGATGTCAAACACAGCAAAATGTTACGTCATAGAATGACAACACGGTGTTTGCTTTGAAGGTCCAGTGTCTAAAATTTGCTAGCAATTGATGTTGAGAAGGCTTAAATTTAAATAAATACGTTTTCAAATATCATGTCGAGTCGTTTCATGTTGAAGGCCTTGCTGTTGGACTGAAGGCACACTGACACTCAATGACAGTAAACATATGACCCTGCAAACAGTTTTTCTGAGGGGAATTCCTTCTGGGAGTGGCCAAAATTCATTTTGGAACTGTGTTCAGGGTCATGTTGATCCATCTTTTCTAAGACAGTGGCACACCTGCTATCAACACAGCGCCACCTGCTGGCCTGGCACAGGACCATATAACATTTGCTTACCTGTCTGACTTGAACAGGCACAAATTCCAGAGTCCAACCAGTCCAGACCTCGCCTGCATGCTGTGTCAACAGAGGTGCAATTCTTTCTTCTTTTGTTAAAAAAAACAAAAAAACAAAAAAACAAAACTGCCATTCTAAAGTCCATACCCCACACTGAGTTGCTTTAAAGGGTGTACGCAGTGCGACAAAGATTTATCATGGTCTGCGTGATCATTTAATAAAACCTGACGACTGGCTCCTATTTATTATGTTAAAGGACACACAGTTGTGATTTAATGAGCATGACCAGTAATCTAAAGGAAATTAAGGGCCAATTATACAAGGAAGCAATGTTCCGTGAATGTTTCACATCTGGAGTCTCGGATGACAATGGAAATGTCATCAATACAACAAAATATGAATCTATTCTAATCCGATGTAACTATTTCTTGTTTCTTTCTTTTTCTGGTTTCAGTCTACCATGCAGACTTTGAAGTAGTACGACATTCTGTAAGATCACATGATGCAGCCTCTGGATTCCAGTAACAACTTTGTGTCTGTGTAGTTTTTCTGCTGTTGCAGTTAAATTGTCACTCGTCTCGTTTGTATAACAGTTTCACTTCTGGCATATCAGTTTTTCAACATATTGCAAAATGAAAAAATATTGCTGTGGCTCCTTCTATTATTAGCTCACATCCAGCAAAGCCACTGGCTTCCTGTAACTTACTTCAGGGTTGAATATTTTAACTTGCATGTCACAGCTACTAATTTGAATATAGGATTTGTCTTGTATTTTCCCTTTTTTTCTTATATTATTTATGTAGGGATAGCAAACTCTCAGTTGCAGTGGTGAATACAGGTTAATAGGCGAGCCTGAGAAAGTCCATATGGGGTGCTGTTTGTGAAAATCTAACTTTAAGAAACCTCACAAATGGCAGCCTCTCAAAATAAACATACTCATCATAAAAACTGTCACTATGACAAAATTTAACAAACAAACAAACATGGTTTTTATTAATGTCTTATTATTTGTTAATTTGACTATGTATATTAAATATAATTTAACTAGATAACTTTCTTCTTCTGCCGCATTATCCAATTTGTTATTAAAATATACTTTTAAATAAATAAATAAATAAATTCCATTCAAATCACACGCGCAAGTTGTCAGCGGTGTGATTCACACTACGAACAGAAGATGGCAGTAAAGGTATAAAAGCCACACGTAATCGACACAGGGGTCAACATAAGCAAGAGAAGAAGCGCTTTGCCTGGAGTGGCAACAAGATAACGCCAGCCACAACACTGGCTCGGCGGATAAACTTCACCTTCGCACACCAAGTGGATGAACGAAAGCAGAGGTAAACGTGAAATGTTTCGGGCTGCGTGCCGTTTTGTCTGAATTAAACCAGCAGCACTGCTCAGGACCCTCCGTCCCCTCTTGTTATTGTTAGCATCACTGGTAACGCAACAACTTTAACAAGTTGACACGCTCGTTATATGCTCCTGATTCTGTGAATTCAGTTCTGAAATTATAAATTAAATTCGTAACTTTTAGGGCGCAATAACGTTGTCGCGACTCGTGAACATTCACCCTGTGAACGCTCGCTTGTTATTTAGGTGACAATGACCGCTAAGTAATACTGGCTAGCGGTGACGTCATCTCCGCCGAGGCCGTGGAAGAGCCAACCCACTCGAGCGACGTAGTCGAGTTAATAACACATCGGGACCGCCTAAGGTGGTCGTTTACTGAAGCCGCTAAACGCCGGGGTGCATAAAGGCACGCAAACAAGAGTGTGAGACCTTTAGTGAAGTGAACGGGACTCCAGAGAGCGAGTGACGAGACCAAGGTGGGGAGTGAACCAGTGTTTGTCCTCGCTGCCTAGCCTGTTTTGTGGACGGTCTACTAAGAGGACCCCGGTCGTATTCAGTGAGCTGAGTCGTTTGATTTTTCACCAGAGATGTGGATTGCTGCACTGACATTTATTGTCGTTTTTCTTAGAAATGCAGTCTGTGGTGAGACAAAACCTCCATTCGGAGACTGAGGGGGACCTCAACAAACTGATCAACCTCAAGCTCACTGCTTCCTACACCTACCTGGCGCTGGTACGACTTGTAAATGCTGTCATGTATGACATGGATTGTTAATTTAAACAGGTTTGCAAATCAGCTAATCATAGTTGCTGGTCATTTTTCCCCCCCAAGGGCATGTACTTCGACAGGGATAATATTGCCCTGCCACATTTCTCCACTTTTTTCCTGGAGCGCTCCGAAAAGGAGAGGGAGCAAGCCGAGAAGCTCCTGGAGTATCAGAACGTGAGAGGAGGACGGATTCTGCTCCAGACCATTGCCGTAAGTGCGGCGTGCTCAGAGAACAAGCAAACTCCTCAAATCTCGTTGTCGTTTCCAAGTGTTGTACTGAATGTTGCAGAAGCCGAGTCGGGAGGATTGGAGAGGTGGTCTGGACGCCATGTCCTTTTCTCTGGACTACCAGAAGTCTCTGAACACGTGCATCCTGGACGTGCACTGCCGAGCTGGCAGCCACACTGACCCCCATGTGAGTGTGTCAGTGCACAGTAGATAAGCCAGCAACTGTAACTTGTGCTGATGATAGAAAAAAACAAAACCGATAAAGAGCCAGCCGCCCGTATAGAAAAAGGAAAAAAAAACACGTTGAACAAAGTCACATTTGTAGCATTTTAGATGTTTTGTCAGTTAAGCACAACGTGTTATGATGGAATTTCTATGACTGACAACTTAATTTACTGACATGTCTGTCTCTCATTCTGCTCTTCTAGCTGTGCGACTTCCTGGAGCAGCACTTCCTCACCGACAGCCACGACACTATCAAGAAGCTGGGCGACTATGTCGGCAGCCTGACCCGCGTTACTTCATCCGAAACCCATGGCGCCATGGGAGAGTACCTCTTCGACAAGCACACTCTGTGAAGGTCTCAGCTCCCCCATGGAACAAGGTCCATGTCAAAAAAATATCTAGATCGCCTCTTCCACCGTGTGTTCATCTCCATTAAGTAAATGTTACAACTAAGTTTTAGTCTTGTACAACTGGCACAAGAGAAAACAATAGCTCATACCTCAGTATCTATTTATCAAGTAAATTATAGTTTATATTCATACCATTCCATTTGGGGTTAAAATGTACTGTTTTCATAATGCTGATAGCCAAAAGCAAACTTTCCATTTTCACACATTGAAACATAATTTTCCAAATCTTCAGAAATATTTTTCGATAATAAACCTTTTTCCAGTGAAATAAAAATGTAAATGCTTGGAATAATAATTAAAGAACCATTAAAGTCCAATATGTGCTTCCTGCTTTTGTCTGTGCTTGTCATGCTTACATCATGTCTTACTGCGGTGGTGTTCGGTGAAAAATGTTGTTTTTGTCTTTATACGGGCACCTATAGAAGATAGCGGTGGGACTTTGCCTACTCACTGTTGGGTCACAGCTTAATGGTTAACATTAGCTTCTATTTTGTGGTTAGAAAAGGTCGATGCTGCTTTCTGCTGAATTATATGCTTCAGCAGAGATAAGACTCGCAAGAAAAGTGTGTTGTCACAGTGCATCACAGCCCAGCTGAGGTAAATATGATGCGCCGGGCAAGTCATGTTTACAGTGTAGGAGCTCAAAATATCCTGCCATTCCTCCCATTTGCAGATCTTCATATTTCCCCCTACAGTGGGGCAGCTCTAGATCTCCAAAAACCAGTACATTTTGCCCTCTGTTTATAGCAACCTACTAAAATATTGTTTGTTTGTTTTCTAGCTTCCTTCTCCTTTGAAGCTTTGTTGGACCTTCCTTACTTTTGGAAGGGGGTCTCATAGATCTGGCTGGGGGTGTTGTCACTAACCTCAAAGTGCCCTTTGTGACTTCACCAAGGGTTGATTTCAACAACAGGCCAACTTTTTTTTTTTTTCAAGTAATACAAAATTGTATTTTTTCATCATTGGTGGTATAAATTTAGGATGAAACATGTCTAAATATTGTAAAAGGAAATGTTTCCGTGTGTGCACAACATCACACAGGTGCAAGACAGTTGGGTTACTTGCATAAGAAAAAGTTTCCTGCACACAAGCATCGAGTCAGCATTCCATCCCAGTTTAAATCAAAACACAGTGAATTTTTTGGGGTGTGCTCGGGTTTGGTGTGACAGACAGCCTTTAACCTTACATGCCACCATAAATCAAAGTGAAAAAAGCCCAGTTGATTTCCGTTCATGATCACAATGGCCAATATCATTTTTCAGCCTTCACGCTAAAGGTGGCGTAAAACACAATGAGCCAAGATAATCCATTTTAGTCTCGGTGCCAGTCTCTTTTCTCCCCCTTTGGGCCTGCATTCGCAGTTATTAGCGGAAGCTGTTGAAGGCTGGGCTGGAGCCAGGGAAGCTCTCCAGATGCAGCGGCGCTAACACGTGGCAGCACGCCTGCGGATTACACCTCACACAGCCCCTAAAAGTGGGTATGTGTTCTGTCCAGTCCGGCACTAAGCCCGTGGAGTGGGAGGTCTCAACAACCGTCCCCAGGGAAAGTTGCCGCGAGATGGACGGCAATAACAGCCCAGCTGAAGGGATTAGCGAGGGGCCCGGATGTACTACAATCTCCTCAGTCTAATGGATGAGCGCCCCGCCACCAAATTTAACATCTCATCAGACTAATGACGCATGTTTTCCCTCCTCAAGTGTAAAACTTTAATGCATCAACAGTGCGTCCAGATTAAGAAGTAGAGTAGAAACAACAGCCGAGAACCTTTGATGTGTCTTTCGCCAGACGCGAAGCAACAGATGTGTTTACAGCATTCTAATATCGGTAGGAGGGTTTGGGGGGGATTAAACCACAACACCGCTTTAGTGATTTGCCAGAGCTCCAGCTTTGTTGGAAAGGCAGGGGAGCATGCCAGTCCGAGTAGGCGACGTTTAGGAGGAGCGATGGGTCTGTAAGAGCTACAGAACAAAAAAGAGAAAAAAAGCCAAGAGAAGATCCAGAAGAAAAACCTTTCCAACTAAAAATTGTTTCTGGGAACGTCTGCGGGTGCCGAGGAGACGAGAGGAACAAATCACCAGGTAGGATCAATACATGGCCCTTATTTGAACCTGTAGCAGGT
The DNA here is from genome assembly GCF_046127955.1 of Nelusetta ayraudi. NCBI lineage: Eukaryota > Metazoa > Chordata > Actinopteri > Tetraodontiformes > Monacanthidae > Nelusetta > Nelusetta ayraudi. The sequence continues at coordinate 11,116,795 of NW_027466092.1, read as the reverse complement.
AGAATATTATCGTGGGCTCAGTGAACCCAACTTCACTTGGGTCACATGTTTTCTATTTGACATTATGTTTGGAGCACAACAGACTGCTGGACAACTTCAGTGCAAAAATCTTTCTCCTTACTGGCATCACACAGCCAACAAGACAATGTTGGCACATTATTGATCATTTTTTCTTTCATATTTTTGTTATTCAGAGCAGCGTCAGTATTCATGAAAATGGTAATAAATGAACAAATGAAAGAATAATGCTTAAACTTGACCTTGATACACCGATTATTCACTGGCAGATTCTTAAATCAACAAATATCTTGAAGAACCCACATAAATTTTAAATCTTGGGTTTGAAGAGTTGGGATTAAAACTTGCCGCGCAATTATTTAATCCAATTCCACGTCGAGACGGTGACAAAAGGAGAAGACGGAGGGGTGAAACAAACGGGAGGCAGCGGGGAGGGTGACGACAGAGAGAGAGAGGGAGAGAGAGAGAGAATGAAAGTAACAGAGGGATTAGGGTCAACCATGTTGAGCATCTGGCTTAGAGATGTGCTGTGCCTTGGAACTGTAGCGCATGAACACAGGGATTACATGCATACATACCCACGGTGGGGTTATCTGTCCCTGGTGCCAGAACTGAATTAATAACAACTCCTCTGCTTCCCCCGCCGTCATCACAGCCGACATGAGGTTGCCCAGCAACGGCGTCCGGGTCCGGAGGGCCGCCGAGTCTTCCGAACCGGAGCCGGAGGAAGGGACGGAACCCGCCCATCACGAGCACTCGCACACTGAGCACCACGAGCACCATGAGCACTCGCACCCGGAGCATCACCCGGGCCATGACTACAAGGACATGAAGGAGAAGTTCATGAATGAACTCGGCCATCTTCCAAGTGAGCCACAAAGACATTGAACACATTTAGATCCTTGACTTTGCTTTGTCTTTGCTTAATATTTTGATGTGATTCATTTCTTTTCTTTGTAGCCACACTGAAAACGAACTGCTAGTAGATACGAGTTTGAACTCATGAAATTTACCAGGGTTCAGTCCCATTTAGGCTGCGTCCACACTGGGCCTGAAAGGCTCAAACCCTGATTATTTCCTCCTGAGGTGATTCAGTTACAAAGGTTTAAACATCATTGGGAAAAGCAGGAATCACATGGACTCTAATTTGCCAAATCAAGTTTGGGCCACTTTTACATGTTTTGAAATCCGACTCATCTGCACAGACCTGCAACTGAGTCAATGTGACGTCACTCCAGTTTGACGCCGGTCATGATTGTGTGTTGGCAGGGATTATGCCAATACACAAATAAATAAAAATGAGTTTAAAGCAGCCTGTGCCATGCTGAAATGTTGGCTGAAATCTACTGAAGCATTTGATGCTGCAGTACCACCACTCATGGAGCTACTATAGTAGCAGCTGTTCATCCACAGAGAAATTATATATATATATATACATATATTCTTCTCCCTTCATGTTCCTAGGTTCACCTGATTTCACTCTACACTCACCTTTAAACAAAATTCACATCTGAGGCCTCTGTGTCCCTCTTTGACTCTGGGGCACACACAGTGTGATGCCACGTTGCTCGTCTAGTCAGGTGCCTAAAAGACAAGTGTGAAGAGCTGCATTTTAAAAGTCAGATCAAGAGTGGATTTTGATTCATGCACCAATGCTGGCAGTGTGAAGGAAGCCTTTTCAGAGGGCCAGTGGTGAACAGGAGCAGAGTTGGACTTGTTTTTCACCTCAGTGGAACACAGCCTTGATTTTTTTTCAACCATGTAAACCAGGACAAAGTAAAAAAAAAAAAGTGCAAAGTATTTTTCTTAGGTTAACAACCACTGGTTTGACACATAATGATGAAGTGTACAGCAGGTCTGGACTGTGGCCGCACTGGGCCACTCCCAGCTCTGTCTGTGTCATTATCAGATTGTGGAGAGGCGTGTGCTGACGGCCCAAAGTTGTGCTGCTCAGCAGACGTCTGTCTCCTGATAAAGTAGCTCTTCAAAAAAAAATAAAAGTTGCAACATTGCAGCAGGCCTAGAAATGCTCCAATAAACCTATTTTCATTTGTTTTATTTTTTAAAGTACTGTAGTGCTTATTGTAAAACATGATTCAATTCAAGTTTGAGTGTGTGGAAAAGCAAAATTATTTTGTGAAATTTTCGTTGGGTGATTACAGTGGAGAAATATTTTTTATGTAATTTGATTATCTTTTAATCTTAGGACATTAAAAGGCCATTAATTAAATGACACCAATTTTTTTAGATCATCTTTTTTTTTTCTTGATTCTTGCCCAAAGGCCCTCTGTTTGCAGCTTTCCGCAAACCTGTTAGCCTTCCACTTGTTTAGAAGTCCAAAGAATGAGGATGTCACAAGGCAGCCTTAGAGAAACTTTTCTGAAGGAGTTCTGACAGACTGGAGACCAGTTATCTCCACTATTTAAGTGAATATTTCATAAAATGAGACCTCGAAAGTGGATTTCTGCCAATAGCTGTACCGTCCTTCTGCATACAGTTAAAAGTAGTGAGTACAAACATCTTTTCTTGGATTCCGCAGTTCCTATGTGGGCAGTGGGAGCCATTGTCGTTCTGGTCCTCTTGCTGGTGGCCGCATTCATCTTCTGCGTCTTCAAAAAGTGCTTTGGGAAAAAGAAGAAGCCGAAGAAAGTGCGGGAGAGGAAGACAGGCCGGCGCAAGAAAGAAAAGGAAGGCGAAGGAGAGGCAGGAGAGAAGGCGCGTGTGTCCTCGTTATTTCTGCTGGGATTCAGATCCCCAGCCTGGCTGTCCTGATGCAGCGGTGCTGTTTGTCTTACAGGAGGGCGAGGTGAAGAAGACGGGTGAGGAAGAGGAGAAAGAGCAGGAGAAGCTGGGCAAGCTAGAGTACTCGTTGGACTACAACTTCACTGATACCCAGGTAGGTCCTGGGTTGAGACGGAAAAACACAAGTGCTTTATTCTGATGCACATTCATGACTTCAATCTTGTGTCTAATGCTTGTCTTCTTTCCCCTGAAGCTCATAGTGGGCATCCTACAGGCTCAGGACCTGGCTGCTATGGACATGGGGGGGACCTCTGACCCTTACGTCAAAGTTTTCCTGTTGCCGGACAAAAAGAAGAAGTACGAGACCAAAGTGCAGCGGAAGAACCTCTGTCCTGTTTTCAACGAGACGTTCATCTTCAAGGTGCCACGTCATGACTCACGTCATCTGTGTTTTCAATCTTCATGTCCTTGTCTCAGAGTGTCATTGTTCCATGCTGAATAACCACAATCTTTTGACAAAGCGATTGCTCTTTTTTTGGGCATAGATCCCATACGCAGAGTTGGGCGGGAAGACTCTGGTGCTGCAGGTTTTCGACTTTGACCGTTTCTCCAAACACGATATGATTGGCGAGATTAAGATTCCCATGAACAGCATCGACTTGGGCCAGCCGATGCAGCTGTGGAGAGACTTGGAGAGTGGTGAGAAGGAGGAGGTATGAGCGCTAACACTGTTTTAGTTTGAAACACAATTGCAGGGAAAACAAGTAGTGATGTTTATATCTCTAAAAACACAGTGATTTAAAATAGATACTTGATGGATCATTTCGATGTTTAGCCAAATAATTAAACCTAATAATTTTGTGGTTTCTAGCAAGAAAAACTGGGGGATATCTGCATTTCCCTGCGGTACGTACCTACTGCTGGAAAACTGACAGTGAACATCATGGAAGCAAAGAACCTGAAGAAAATGGATGTTGGTGGCTTATCAGGTGATTCAGCCTCCTGCCGCCTGTTGCGTCGTCATATTTGTACCTCGTTCCCCTCCAGAATTGGCTACTCGCCAACAATTGTCAACAACTACTGACCCATTTAAAATCTGCACTAAACCAATAGCACTCTCTCGTCTGATTTCAAAGATCCTTACGTGAAGATCGTTCTGCAGCAAAACGGGAAGAGGATCAAGAAGAAGAAGACGACGGTCAAGAAAAACACCCTGAATCCGTACTTCAATGAGAGTTTCAGCTTTGAAGTTCCCTTTGAGCAGATACAGGTAGGGCTGCATCCTCGGACCCTCACAGTACCCTCACGAGCCACATTAGAACCATGGCAATGTCGGTGAACTTGTCTTTCTGTTTTCACTTGAAGAAAGTGCAAGTGGTCATCACAGTGTACGACTACGACAAGCTCGGAAGCAACGACCCCATCGGCGGGACCTTCATGGGCTACGGCGCTACGGGCGTTGGCCTGCGTCACTGGTCAGACATGTTGGCCAACCCGAGGCGCCCGGTGGCCCAGTGGCACACCCTGCTGACGGAGGAGGAGGTGGACGCAGCCCTGAAAGCCAAACCACGCTAGAGGCGACCCGAGCACTTGTCGACACACCTGCTTGTCGGCAGTCCCGATGTATTCTCAGCCTGCGTGTTCTGCGTCCCCTGTGGTCTCTCTGTTAGGTTTGTCCGGTGTGAGCGTGTTACTGTGTGTGTCACACGGATTGATAATTACGGTGTCGTTAAAACCTTGTCTCTCCTTGTTTACCTTGCACTGTACATCAAGTATGACTCTGTGCTTGTGCACTGTGCCGTTTATTTATTTGTTTATACTATGTGGATAAAACTGGGACGCAGTGAAAAAAGTGAGGGATTAAGTGAGTGTTAGGAGAATTCCAGAAACACGGTAGAGCTTCTGCAAACCACAGGGGAATCTTTTTTTTTATTTGTTTATTTATACTCATCATGTGGTGTTTTGATGAAAAAGAGCCCTGACCTGTGAAATATTCCAGATCTTTTAAAATGCGAATAAATCTGTTGATTTAAAAATGAACAGTCAAATTGGTTATCCTTGTGTCTTGCTGACGTAGGAAGGAATGAGTTATTGTTCCGTCGTGTGTGTGTGTGTGTGTGTGTGTGTGTGTGTGTGTGTGTGTGTGTGTGTGTGTGTGTGTGTGTGTGTTCTCCATACAGTGAGATAAAGTTTAGAGTAATGCTATACTACATCTCGCCGTTAGATGGCGCCCTTATCCGCCTCATAGCCACTGTTGCTGGGCAACCACAGGCAAACTTCTGGCTGGTGTGGACGCTCTGGGGTGAGTTCCTTCTTCCTCTAGTTGATTTTTTTCTTCGCGTTCTAAATGTCCTATTATCCTAACATGACATATTTTAACACCAAATATGAGGTTAGGTAAGGTTAAATAAGTTATTTTTTTCATCTTACCTCCGGTATCTTGTAACGCAGGATGTTGTTTTGACAAGGCAAACCCTAGCTAGCTTTAGATGTCGCTTGTATTCAGTGCCGCTGGGGTGGGGGGGCAAAGAGCAAAGAATTCTGTCATAGTTGAGTTTAACGTTTCCAAAATGCAACCAAAGAGTCAACATTCCAAGATCACAGACGCCCAGAAGCTGTCCATTAATCCTGCTTCGTCAAAATAAAAGTCAGAGTTCCGGGCAAACATATTTTGTCAATACATTCAACTGCCTTTTGGAACAGGGAGCTGGAACGGCAGCAGCCAGAACTGGATGACAGCCGAGGGCGAAGATTCCCAACGCTTCCGGTAAACGCCGAAGAAGAAGAGGAGGAGGCCGTAGAAGAAGAAACTGCTGCGGAATGAGTTCTGGACGCTTGTCCGAGGGGGTTGGCTACGTCACCTGGTGGGGCTTCAGTCCCGCCCGAGACCTGCTGAGTATGGGTGAGATGACTTTGAAAATAATGAAGTTGTTAAATTAAATCTTAAATTTTGTTTAATTATTTTTTTTATTTAATTTTTAATTTTTATTAGCGAGACAAAAGTGAAAATATGAAGAGAAAATAAGCTATAAAACACGGCACAGAGGTGTAAGGTACTTTGACGGGGGGGGACAATTTCCTTTGGTTCTGAATAAATGTCTATAAGATTTAAAAAAAAAAAAAATGTATATTCTCTCTCAGGTCCTGCGAGGCCTGAAGGTGACGCCAATGTTCTGCTGGTTGGCAGTGGGGATCCACGGCACATTCTGAAGAGCATCGCCGGCTTGCAGGACAAAGAAAACCTTCATGTGAGGCTCGACTTTAAAAAGATTGCTGTGCCACGTGTGTGCAAAGCGTTTGGAACTTTGTGCGCAAAAACCTGTTCTGCTTTGCAGGTGTGGGTGGTGGAGAGCAGCATGGAGGTGGTGGCCAGACAGCTGCTGCTGCTTTACCTGGCACTGATGCCCCAGCAGAGCATGGGAAACAATGGTACGTTGGCAGCTTTCCTGCGAGTGTATCACCTTGATCAGAGTTCATTTTAAAGAACTTGAAAAAAAAAACTCTTTTCTCATTTTGTTGTTCAGAGAAGGCCGAGATTTTCTTGGAGATCTTTGGGAACAGCGAGATCCGCGCGCAAACAGAGGAAATGCTGAGATGTGTGGCATCAAACCTCTCTCAGTCTGTTGCCGAGACGCTGGAAACACCCACACACTCCTGTCTGAACACGGCATCTCTCAAGGTACCAGCCGGCGTAAATATGCAAATCTGTGGCCACACGGGGAAAATTCAAGATGAATCTTATTTCGTGCACCACTGTGTGTTTGTGCAGTTCAGGGAGCGGGATGAGCTGGCCAGGATATTAAAGGCGTGGATGCAGCCTCAGTCCTCCTCCATCCTCATATCCAAAGCCTGGGATTATCGGGTCAGGCAGCACTTGGGAACGCGCTACAACTCCAAGGATGGCAGTTTTGATTGGGACCTCAACATGAAACTGCACGAGAAAGGGGTATTTAAAAGCCGACAAAAATCCCAAAACTACCGTCTTGTGTATCATGGCCAGAAAGGAGCATGTGTTTCAATTTGTTCTCTTCACCTGCAGTGTGGCGTCATCCACAAACACCAGTATGCCCGGTGGAGGGAGAGGGGCGTGGCCTTTGAATTGAGGGAAGGCGTCTACGAGCTGAACAATCCAAGTCTGCTCTCGTTCAGAGTGTTCAACCAGGTTGGCTTCTGAGTGCACCGCTGCACAGTTTTAGTGTTGAATACAGCACAGACGACCAACAACACACGTGTGTGTGTGTGTGTGTGTGTGTGTGTGTGTGAACAGAGAGGTAACAACGTGGCCGTCAGAGGCTACTGGGGAGACATTGTCTCCAGTCCCTACCTCGCCTTTGGCATTGAAACGGATGACAAGAGCCTGCTGAGGACGCAGCATGGTCAGCACACCAAGGTGAACTACACACCACCACCACCACCACCACCACCAGTGACAATGAGCCATTCTCTTCATTTTAACATTTAAAGTGAAAAAAAGTAAAAAAAAAAAAATATGTATATATATATATATATATATATATATATATATATATATATATATATATACATATATATATATATATATATGTAAGTGAAGCTCTTGTAGTGTCATTTCCCCTGGGGAAGAGGTGGCTACCTGTGCACGTTAGCACATGTGAATCTCTGGGCTCCTTGCTCGCACAGTGGGCGTTCATTGCTTGGCATGTGAGACTGGGGAGTGGGCGGAGCGACAGAGATGAAAGGCGCTAGCGAGAAACCTCTTTGTTTTGTTTTGATGCTCAGCTGCGCTCTCTAGTGGTGAAAAATCGTCACCAACTCGTTGCCCATTTAAGTCATGCATTTTAAATTTTTTTTTTTTTTTTAGAATTGAATCAGACTAGTGCAATTTCACCTATTCATCCCCAATGCAGCAGTTTGTCAACAGAGGCATGTGACCCTTCTGTGGTTCTGTGGCCACATTTAAAAAAACAACAACACACAAACACACACAACATAAACAGAACGGGCCTCCAGACTGCTCAGTTGATGTCATCCACGCATTCCCGAGACGCAGCAGGCCAGGCTGACTGACAACGTGGTGGTTAAACTGTGCACATTGCAGCTGAGGGACAGAGAGCAGCTTGTGTGGCGTTCAGAGTCCAAAATAAATTCTAATGACCTCATTTATCCATATCCAGTCAATTGCTCAGATGACACCATGAGGCACTGTAGAAGCAAGCAATATGTACCTTTTTCACTGGGTTTCATGGTTTTATGAACCTTCACGGCTACAGAGGTCAGAAAATGTCACCAGAGCCTCCACTGACAAGACTGCGTTGAGCAAATGGCTATAAATGTCACGTCTCTTTTCTTTTGTTGCTGTCCTCTCCTCCCTCGGCCCTCCAGACTGCCCAGGACGTCTCCTTTAACAACGTGCTGGCGTTGTTCGTAGACCTCTCTGCCAGGTGCATCCAGCCCGATGCTGAGGAGCCATTGGCCGAGATGGACCGTAAATCTGTCACGCTTGAGGGTAGATATCTGTTTAACAAGAAAGAGTTCTGTGGATTGGGCGTGCACAGGAGCAGCAGATTCAATTTAGAAATTAGATTAAAATTTTAGGGTTGAGGAGAAAATATCTGGTCTTGAGGCATGAGATGTTCGTTTGAACTGCCTGGCTCCTACTTTTCTTCATTTTCCCGCTGCTCTTTCAGATGACGTGTGCGACTGACTTGGTCGATTGACTGTCCTAATTCAATGGGTTTGTCCCCTTGCAGACTTGATGCAACCCATCGGCATCTCCGTGACCTTCCTGCCGCTGGACTCACTTCCCAAGCTGGCCAAAAAAGTCAAGTACAGCCACTTCTTCAGCAGCCTCTACTTCTCGGCCAGGTAAGCGCAGCATTATAATTAACCGAGCCGCGTCGCTGTAGTGAGCTCCTTGACGGAGCAGACTAATAATGAAGCTGCTTGTTCCGCCCCGCTCCAAAGCTGCGTGCACCAGTTGGACCCGACGCTGAGACAGATTGCAGCACCAGACGCGGCGCTCGTCGTGGAGACGGCCAAGTGAGGGTTTTTAATAGTACCTTGTTGCCATGGCGACAGCACAGTCGCCAAGACTACAGCGTAATTGCTGTGCAGAGTATTTTCCCTTGAAGGTGTGGGAGGGAGGGAGGCAGGGAGGGACGAGAGGGGAGCTTTGCGTTTAGTTCATATTTTTGCGTCTGCACGTCCATTGTGTTGAAATGCGTCATTGTCTCAGGTACATTTTGGACCTGAACAAAGAGCAAGAGGCCGGCTTCGTGGAGAGAGTGGCGGCCATCGCTCAGAAAGCCGAGTTCGAGCCGTGGACGGAGCAGAAGGCCGACGGCGTCCACGCTGTGTTCGTGCCGCAGAGGAATTGAAGGCCGTCAAACACTTTCATTTCATCGGCGGTGACATTGTTGTCATACGCAAGAGAACAGCGAAAATAATTAAAGCACAAATGTCAGCGAACAGCAACTTGTTTTGTTGTTTTATTTTCTTTTACCATAGAGGCCAAAACCAAAAAAAAAACAGGATTACACTCATAAACAATGTTCATTTGAATGTTTTCATATTTTATCTTAAAAAGGTCCCATATTATTATAGTCATATCCAAATCTTCATTTAAGTTAACTATTTAGGTCATTTGGCAAAAAAACAAATATAGAAAACACCATATTTAGCATCCAGCAAAACCAGTTCAATTGGCCCTTTGGTTTGGAAGGGGGCAAAAACAAGGGGGTGTCAAAGAAAGGTGTCAGCAGGGTATCACTGCCCTTTGTGACATCACAAAGAGCCACATTTTAGAACTGCATGTATTGGCACGTTTTGTTGACGAGTAGAGAAAGTAAAAACGACTGAAGAAAATACTTTCCTGCTTTCTGAGGGAGATCAGAGACCAGGATTGCTGCTGGAAGACACTGGCCAGGTAAAATCTGCATAATAAGGGACATTTAACACACTGCACTTTCATCCTGGGACCGACGGTGTAGCTTCTGTGTTCACTTCCAGCGTCCTCCCACCTTCCCCTTACCATGGACCTTTTTGCTGTGTGACACAAGGGAATAAAAGCGCATGTAAATCACAAGTATTTTATCAAATTGGAAATGATTATAAACAAGTTTAACCAACCGGAAAATGAGAGGATTGAGTGACTGACACAGGATGTTTAGGAATGGTCAATAATTTAAATATACACATTTCTGAAGTGTGAATTTGTCATCTTGTCAGGTCATGCCGTGTGTAACACCACACATCACACATGCTCGGTGGCCCCTGGTTACGCTCGGTTGCACAGAGACGGGCAGATGGACTCACAATTTCTGAGCGTGTTGGATTCGGTTCAGGAGGACGTTGATCTGAGGGAGAAGATTAAAAAAAACAGATCTTGGACTCAACTCGTTAATCCGTTTTGGAAGTTCTCGGCCGTGCGGCTCACCTCATACTTCTGCCTCTTCATCTTCTCAGTCAGTTCAAACTTCTCCGACTCCAGCTGGTGGATGCAGTCCCACATCTCCTTGGCTCTCTGCCTAAAAAGCAGCGAGGAATGAAATGGTTTGAACTGCGGTCCTCAGAAATGCTCCCTGGCGCTGGCCGGAGGACCTGACGCTGACCTCAGACCCTCCTCTCTCAGGTTCTCGATAGCCAACGGCTTGCGCCTCTCCGTCAGCGTCTTCTTCTTGATTTCTCTGGCCGTTTGCCGCTTGCCCCTCTTCTGCTCCGCCTGCAGGGGACAAAGAACCGAGTCCAGCTTCAAGCAGGAATCAGCTGCTTGGTGTTCAGAAGAAGAACGCAGGAGGTCCCCCGACTCCCACCTTGGCCAGGAACCCTCCGAAGTGAGCCCCCATGTTGGACAGCACCTTCTTCTTCTTGGCCTCGTCATCGGCCCTCTTCTTGGCCTCTTCGTCCTCCTTCCTCTGTCTCTCCTCCTGCGGGAAAGAAAAAGGTGTCTTCAGTTCGTTGTCCGTGCCGGCTTTCCACCGCTCGGCATCCGAGCAGCTTGTGGACAGGCGGTGGGGATTTAGCGGCATATGCAGCACAATGTCAAAACGCTAATAATCACCGCGATGCGTGTCTGCCGGTCACGCTCTTTCTCTGCCCTCACGCGCTGCTGCTCTGCCCTCTCGGCGCGGCGGCTCTCCTGCGACAGGAAGTGGCACGCAGTTTTTCTGCAGGTTCTGAAGAGATTCACCACGTCGTGCAAAGATCAACTGGATGTTTTGTGAGTGAGGCTGCCACTGAACTACCCAGGAGTTCAGTGGCCTTCTGCTTGATCCATTTTTCATAAAGCGTCTGCTAGAAGTCACAGTTCCTCAAATCGGCCCTTTGTGATGTCACGAATGGCACTGATACTATTCTCAAATGTGCAACCACACCGCAGCCATTTGCTTTGTTTTGTGTGGAAGGTCCAAGAAAGCATCAGAATTAGCAGGAAACTTTGAAAAAAAAAAAAAAAAAAAAACATGTTTTGCAAGGGTTTTGAAGAATTATTCAAGGCTAAACTGGAACTGTGTGTTAATGTGGGACCTTGAAGCCAAACACGCATGTGCGAATCGGCGCGAGTGAGACATTACAATCCTATCTTTGAGACCAATCAGCTCCTCTTCCTCTTTCTTCCTCTGCTCAAAGTGCACGTCGATCAGAGTCTGCAGCTCCAGCAGGTCTTTCTCCATCCTCTTCCTGTGGATATCCTGGCCAGTCAACACACACGCACGCACACACGCACGCAATAAGAATGTCCAATGCATTTTTTTTTCTTTCTTGGTGTCGTGATCATGCTTGTGCTGCAGTCATGACATTTATGCGGGGACATACATCAAAGTCGACTCTCTCTCCCTCAGGGATTTTCGGGGCAGCGAGCTGTGTGACCAGCGACCTGTAAAAAAAAAAAAGACATTACTGCATCCAATTTTTTTAAATTTGCAGTGTTGCATTGTTTGGCATTGTTCAAAGCCATTGCAGTGGTAACATTTGTTCTGATGGCAGTTGGGTGTTGAGTATTCCTGTTGAGTATTCCGGTGTGCACTTACTTGTAGACGCCTTTGGGACGTTCTTCTTCAACATGTCATGTGCAGTTGTCATTGAAAAAAAAATATAAAGAAATTAGCTCGACATGAGTTTCAAAGTGCCATTTTAAAAATCAAAAAAAAAATTTTTTAAATCTGCTGGCCACACTCACCTCCCTCCCCCTGCTCCTCATCATCCTCTGCAGGGAGGAAGAGCAACAGGGAGCTGAGACGAGGTGACTGGATGAAGGGGCTGATGTGTTCAATTAAAATGTGCGTCCTTACCCTCAGGGTGGCCTCTAGAACACAGAGCAAATATCAGATCAGAACACCAGTGTTGAGATCACCACCTGACGTGATATGTTCCACATTATGGACACATTAGAGACTCACCCGTGATCTTCAAGATCAGCCATGATGACGCTGAAAAAAACAAATTGTACTTCCTTTAAGAGGGTTTTAGCAGAGTTGATCTCTAGAGTACGTTTTAAATGCTTTCAGGATTGACTCAGACAAATCAAACAACTAAAACCTCTGCGTCCCACTGAATTCATAATAAATGTTACATAACCAGAGGGAGGGCTGTCGCCCACAGAAAATCCTTTATTTCTTACTCTTCGTTAGTTCTTCAATTAAAAAAAAAAACGTATTTGCACTCCACCTGACTTATTTAAATGTACAATGATTATTTCCTCTCTTGCCTGTGACATTTTAGCAGCACGGTGCGTCGCTCAGCTTGCGGCTACGGCCGAACGACGACACACAACACGGCTGATGGACGGATGAAAACCTTTAATTCCTGCATGGAGATTTGTTTTTTCCCAGCGAGTCTTATTTTCAGTGCCAAAGCTTATGACTTATGTAACGCGCATGAGTGCCATTTGCAGTGGGCCTGAAGTTTAACGCACCGCAAAGGTGGAGACTTGCAGTCCTCGGTGCCGCTCACACTGAGCTCAGGGTGAAGCTCATAGGCACAGAGATTATGACCTCTGGGGTGGAGGGGGTGTTTGCTTAATTCTGCAGGTCTAGGAATAGCAGAGGTTCACGGGGGCTATCAGCCGCAGCAGTGTCCTGTTACCCAGGATAAAAGTGAGCTATCAGCTGGCCAATCCCCCCCTTGATTAATTTGATTGAGCCAAAAAGAACGTGGGATGGAGGGATTAAGAGCGTCGGCTGGCGGCTGTCAACACCAGCCAAGTCCTCCATTATCATCTGATCTGCTCGGCAGTCCCCGCCGTGCTCAGAGAAGGATGACGAAACGTCCGCAGAACCTCGAATAATGCGTGTGTGCCAAGCTCATCCAGAGAGGCCGGCACGCCCGGCAGACTGTCGCATCCCAGCGTAGCTCAGTTCAGGCCAAGATCTCAGAGAATCAGCGCGCCAACTCTAAATGAACACAGGCACGTGGACAAAAGGCAGACAGGGGACCGGAGATGGATTATGCATCTGCAGAGTTTTATGTTTCTGATCAAAATGAACAGAGTCACCAGATGACCAGATGAGGGGCTACTAAAATCAATGGGTGTGTGGGGAACCTTTCCAACATAAATCTTACAATACCGACACTATAATATAGGAGTAGTCTGCTTTATTTTTACTGTACATATCACTATAACATCACCTAATTTTGAAAATGCATTGGCAGTATTTTTTAGAGTAAATGGAGTAAAGTCAAATAAATATTTCTGTAATTCATACCACGAGATGAGGAAGCTAGTAAAACTGCAACTGATAGAATTCCATGTTGCATTGTGGGAGATTGAACCATATCGCCAGATTTTTGCCAACACATTGCAAAACAAGAAAGAGAAATGTAAGGTGTTCTTTTAATAAGGCTTTTTTTTTTTACTATATTAAAATAATTGGCCTGGTGTCAATAAACAAAACAGATTTTTTTTTCCTGCCTATATCCTCAATTTCATATTCATAGACTTTCCAAATTCTACATGAAAAATGAAAAACCTGCCAATCAAACCCGAAACCACTGCAGTGTCCCAGAGGGCAAATCCTCGGTTCTATGTTCCGAAACTGCACAAAAAGAGGAGAAAAAGGTCAACGCAACGTACCTGAGCAGCTACAGACAGTGGAGGTGATGATGAAGACAGCAGGAGTCACTACTGGGGGGGCCAGACACAGCTTTATATAAGAGGTCGTGTGGGGTGACAGAAAAAAGATTTGGAAGGGCGGCTTGATCTAGGGGCGAGAGACAGGGGACGCACGCGTGAGGCTTATTGGCAGCTTTGTTAATAATGTAATTCCGACAGCCTGGATAATGAACGGAGGGTTTTGTTGTTGACCTCAGAGCTGAAACGGGAAGCAAGAGACAGGTGGCGGAAGATAAATAGAGACAGAGGAGCCAGACTGACTCGACAGAAAACCCCCCCAAAAAAGCCCCGAGCATCACTTAGTGGCTGCAGAGATGAAACACACACACACAAAGCGCGAATATGCAAAACTCAAGGGTCAAATCATTCAAATTCCTGTAAAATAATTAAGCATGAAACAGTCGGCAAAACTGGAGCCTTACAGCTGCAACAATTTTCAAACATCTCCAGGTGGAATTGTCCCCAGGCCTCCTGAAAGGCACGACTGTGAAAGGTGTGCGAAGGTCATATGCAAAGAGACATTTTCATGAGGCCGAGGAGCGAGAGCAAGGGCGAGATGGAGAGAGGTCATAACCTCAGAGGATCACACAGGAACTGACAGCAAGGAAGAACCTGCACATCAGGTAGGAAGAAAATCTTGTGTTTGGTGTCTGACGAGGGAATTGGGAGCAAAAGACGTCCTAAAAAACCAGCAGGAAGGGGCGATACAATAATGTGGTGGACCTGCAGCTGTCTGTTATTTTTTACTGTTGAAAAATCTTAGTGTTAACACTTAGTGTTTAACACGCTGAAGTGTTTTGCCAACGGGCCCCTTGTCTAGCTTGATTTGACTTAATCCACTGAAGCAGGGGTGTCAAACTCAAAATACACAGCGGGGCCAAAATGTCAAACTTGGACAAAGTCTCGGTCCAACATTGATATTTGTTGAAAAAATCTTCCTCCAGATAGAACAGTGAAACTTTTTATATGGACCCAAACAAGTTTTGCTTTAACCTGAATATGAAAGCAAAGCAAAGCTTACTACAATACAATTAATAACTTCATGCTGCACACTTGCAAAATCCAATTTCCAATATCCTTCAATGAACGTTCTGTACTGATTGAGCAGATCATTCTGGGATTTGTAGTGTTAGTGCTACACGTGCTGTATAATAGCGGCAGGCCAGCAGCTCTAGTAGTGATTTTGTATTGCCTCGTGGGCCAAATATAATTACACATAGGGCCAAATTTGACACCTATGCACTAAAAGGAACTCGACAAACAAGGGTCTGTCATTGTTCCATATTTCTGGGACCCACTCAATCCTCCCAAAGGAGGCTGATGCATCACTGAATCCCAATTGGAAAGCCACTTGTTTGGAATTGGGATTAGACCGCTGCACTGTTGGTATATTCATTTGGAACATTGTAATTCGGCTTCACCACCGTGGCGGCGGCCACTCAACTCACCCCCTGATTTCCCAGTGTCACTGTTAATTTAACATCATTACTTCCCAGGTCTCTTAATCAGATGACCTGTTCTCTAATCTGTAAAAACCGTGTGCACATCAAACCTAAATGGATCTTATCACAAAGCCTTAATGAGGTGTTTTATAGTTTCCTGATGCAAACTTCTTTTTTTGCTTTGTTTATAAGATGTTCTAAATGATGTTGCGGGCCAGTGAAAGAGTGAATCTGCTCAATGGATTGTTTGTAGTTGTATCACAGATGTGGCACCATATGGAGTCATCTGGTGCACTCCCCCCCATTCCCCCCCCCCCCCCCCCGCCCCCATTGCATGCAAATACATTCAAAAACGTACGTGCCAGGCATTAGCAAGCGATACGGCTGCTTGCGGAGCCAAGGTCAACAGATCTGGAGAAGCAGCAGAGAAGTCGAGATTTGCAAGCGGCCTCGCACGACTGATCCCTGAACAGCCCCGCAGGGGCCTGGAGGTGCTGTTAGCAGCCCGGGAGAGGTGTCCGTGGCCTTTGTGACATCACAGAGGGCTGAAACAAACACACCAAGTGGAGCCAGTAAAAGACGTTGAGGACTAGAAACACAGCAATGACGTTGTTTGAAAATATAATAAAGTGGAGTTTGTATGATGCTTTTATTAATTATTGTTTGTTTATTTGTATCCATTAAACGTGTCCCTTGCAGTGTTCCGAGGTCTCACATGTTGCTGCTTAGCTTTATTAAAGTGCAGACAGTCACTGCTTTAACAACATGAGTTTTATTGGTTTGAAAATTTAGTCCAGATAGAAACAAAGAGCAACTAGTACCATACACTCTCTATTTTTATCCCAGGAAACATGCTCCTCCGTCCGGTGATCCTGCTGCTCGCCTCAGGTAAGAGTGTACTTCAGTAAAATTATACTTGTGTTATAAAAGAATACTCTGATAAAAGTAAAAGATTCAACAGATTCAACTCCTTTACTCAAGGAAAGAAGTAGGAAAGTACAGGTTCTGAAAGAGGTTCTCAAATAAAGTACAGATATCTGAAAAATCTACTTAAGTACAGTAAAGTATTTGTCCTTTGTTACCTCCAACCTCCACAAGCCACCAGATAGTTAACGCCTAATAAAATTGATGACCACACAACTCCTGCTTCATTAGTTTTCTAGTGAGCCACCTGCCGTCTCTTCCCAGGTGTAGCCTTGTGCTCGCACTCCTACCGGGAATACTACCTCATATCCGAGACCAAGAGTTGGGGCAACGCCCAGAAGTACTGCAGACAGAGGTACACCGACCTGGCCCCCGTCCAGGACCTCCACGACGTGTCTCGGCTGACCGACCTGAGCAAGGCCAACAAAGCTTCGTGCTGGATTGGAATGTATATGGCCAGCGTGGCGTCCTGGGCGTGGTCTCTGGGAGGCGACTCGTCCAGCTTGGCTCACTTCACCAACTGGGACCCTTCACTGGCCTCTGGCCACAGCTGTGGAGCCATGAGGGCTGATGGGAAATGGCAGACCTCCTCCTGCTCCACACAACTGCCCTTCGTCTGCCAGTCAGGTGCACATGGCGCCTCCCTATTGGTCACTTCTGGCATTACTGGTTGCAGGGGTCTCAAACTGATGGGAAAAATGTAACGTAATCAGGCCTCTGGTACCTATTTTTGAAGTTGTATCTTTGCAATTTAAGTTACCTTCTTCGCATACAATTGAAAAAAAAAGTTACGTGCGGTTTGATGTTTTTCCACTGGGGCAAAGGTAAGGTCAGAGGTCGAGCATTCCTGCATCTTCCCAGCCAAAGCCATCATCACCTTTTCGTTTTTGTTTTTTTGTTAAACATGTTAAACATGTTAATGGAACAGATTGAACTTTCAACACACATTGCACTTTCCTGTGGTCTGTTTTGCGATGGAGCAGCCCAAAGGCGATTTGAGTTTGAGGCCCCTGATTTGTGGTTTGATTGTTTGACTCTGTTTAGTGCAAAAAAAAATCCAACAAGTTTTAGTTTAGTTTTTAATTTTAGTGGCAGTGCAGTATCACATGGCAGGTCATGTGACATAAATTAATAAATAAATATTTTATAGAGAGTTAAAACATTATTATATAATCCAATAATGCACTTCTCAAGCACTGGCAGTCAAATATACTTAGTTCACACTTTTTCTGCAAAATAATAACTTCCTCCTCCTCAATCTAATATTATTATCATTATTATTATTATTATTTTATTGATAGAGTAGCATAGTATAGCATCTACTAAATATAAGATAATGATCACAGGGATGGTCATATGTTTTCCTCTATGTCTAACATTAGCATGCCCTTTAATAATTTATAATACACTATACCCCAACCCTAACCCTAATAACACAGTACATTCTGTTTGAACCATCACTGAAATTGCATATTCAGGTTCCATTTTTACTCAGGGAATCAATTTCTGGAGCTTGACGAAGATTTTCAAGGTGTCGAATCCTTTGATTTCGGAGAAGATCAGTTCGATCTCTTCCACTTTCACTCCGCTGTGCCTTCCTCACCTTTCCCCTCCCACCACACAGCAGTCTCACCTTACGTTCGCGGCGCTTGCAGATGGCGCCGACGGGATGTTCGCCGTGCTGCCTGAGGTGAAGACTTGGAGTGGCGCCCAGGCCTACTGCAGGCTGCACGCCGCAGACCTGGCCAGCGCGAGGAGCCCGGCTGAGAACGAGGCCGTGCGGCAGCTGATCGGCCAACAGGAGGAGGAGAGTCACCCCCTCTTCTGGATCGGCTTATTCAAAAGTAAAGTGAGATCGTCTGACGGAGCCTACAGCTCCTTCCATAACTGGTACAGGACTCAGCCAAATAAGGACGGATGGTGTGTTCTGGCCACCTCATTAGGAAAATGGTACGACAGAGGATGCGCTAATAAGCTTATGTGCTTCTACTGCTACGGTAAATAACGCTTTATCTGCGTCTCCGATGTGCACTTTCTGTTCCTTTATAATGTACTGTATTTCTCAACGAGATCTACTAACGGAGGGCACATATGATTTCTCTTTAAAAAAAAAAACAACAAAAAAAACAGCAAGGAAATCCATGAAGTTCATTGTGAGGCTGCAATTCAAGTCAAATTCCAAATTCTCCTCCTTCAGCGATTCTGCGCTGACTGACGACATTCTCAGCAAAGTGAGTCTCGGCTTTATGCGAGGTTGACTTTTCATGGGGAGAGAGAAAAAGGTTGTTTGTGAGTCAGAGATTTACAACTAACATGTTGTCTTTGTCAACTCTCAAATAGATCCAAAACAAGTACGACAAGGTCAAGCTTCAGTGGAGAGTCGAGCCCGATGGGAAGGTTTTCCACAAGCGAGATTAATTCATCATTTGTCTCTTTACCTTTACTTATCAATAATATTCATACGATTTTGTAAGGGCCTCTGAAGGGGGAAAACATACGTGTGTCACACCTGGAAACAACAGGTGCTTAGCTGTTTAAAATCAAGTTGTTTTTTGTTTGTTCTGTTGTTTTCGCTCATTCATTTGACTGATTGTATAAAAAAAGAACACAACAAAATATTTTTTTTCTTTTAAAAGAGCTTGAAGGCCTTTAGAAAGAGCTGATGGCAGCAACTGCAGGCAAAATATTCTCTCCCCTAAAACTCTGCAAGACAATTATAATATGTCAATGTCAGTGTCTTTATATGTGTAAATGATGCACATTGGAAAGTTTATACTTTGCATGAACCTTAAACTGAAATTCTAATTGATTCCCTCTGAATTTATAGATTACGTTTCAATTACATTCACAGATTATTGTCACAAAAAGAGCCATCTAATACTTTTTATTTTATTATTTTTTTGTTTTACTTTGTCCCCTTGATATACTGCATTTTAAAAAGCAGACAATAACAGTACAATCAAAGGTAAAAATAAAACAACAGCAATGGCAATAATAGAAGGGGAGAAGAAGGAAGCAGCATGAAAAACGACGGAACAGAATGCCGAAGTTGCAGCTTTTCACTGGTTTTAAAGGTCCCATATTATGCTCAATTAAAGTTTTCAAGCAGTTAAATGTATTGGTATCCTGTCAGTAAACTCCCCAGAAGCTTTGCCAGGCTCCTCCACTGGAGTCTGGGATGAAAACTCAAGATCTGAAATGGATAATATGGGGCCTTTAAAGTGCAAACAGTAAAGACTGGCTGATCCACATATTGTACACTTTAAATATTTTTAAAAACATAACAGCTGTGCCTTAGTAAGCGGAATATTATGTGAACCACAATGCAGGTGTGAACAGTGTGGCACTCCCAGTACAGCAACACAATCATAGATATATGTTTTGATAGAAAGTATATTTATACAGCAATTAAATAGAAATAAGACTCAGCCAAACCAGCCAAAGGGACAATAAAAAAAAAAACCCTGGTGCTGCTGCTCACTCGGGCCTCTGTGTCTGTGTTCTGTGATTTGGGCTTTAAGGCAACTTGCCTCACTCACACCAAACACTCCAAGCAGTCCATGCCTTCAAAGTCAACCATTCACACACGCATTTTCCTAATTAATTCAACAGAAAATATGTGGCATAAATATGTTTTCCTCACTGGAATGACAACAAAATGTTTTTTTTTTTTTTTTTTAAATAATCAAACTGTGCCGCACTAATGTCATTATTTTTGGTTTGCTTCCTAAAAACAAACTCACTTCACACTCATTCAGTTTGTTAGTATATAAATCTTTTCTTTCTCTCTCTCTCTCTCACTTGCGCCCTCACACACGCGCGCAACACACACATACACACACACGGCTAACATACAAACACAAACTAGATGCAAATGTAAAAACATCACCTCTACTGTGTCGGTCACCCTCGCCACTCTGCTATAAAAATTTCCCAATGCATGAGGCGAAGGTGGAGTCACCTTTCCTCGCTTCTCAGATTTCAAGAGGTTTTTTTTTCCCTGAGTTGCCACTTACAGGTCTTTCTTGACCTCTGGCAAACGTTCTTCTGTCTTGCTGGGAGTTTTTTGGCTCGGGCTCAGCAGCTGCAGCAAGTCCTGAAGAGCTTTTCGAATCTGGGCACCAAACTTACGAGCATCCTGGAGGAGAAGCACAGTGAGAGACGCTGAAAGTGTTTACGGGAGGTCAAATGAGACGCGTTACCACAACAGGATAAGTTGCACTGCCTGTATCTGAGTTTAGTGCCCTTGTATTCTCCAAATCCATGGAAACAAGTAGATAACAATTATAGCACTAAGAAGAACTTTCATCTTGTTTTGAATACAGTTCCAGTGTTTGCGCAGCACCGTTTTCAGTTCAGGGTGATTTGATTGACAGTGATTTTAATGATCATACTCACAGTGTCAGGGCAGGAGTTCTTGCACGAGATGTGAAAGGTAAAAACGTTTCCTGACAGCACCAAGTAACAAACCCCGTAACCGTCATCAGCCACCTGACAGAGAAGCACACAAGTTGTAATGTGAGAACAAAAAGTCACAAAAAAAGTGGCAGTGTTGACGAAACAACAGCGCAGTCTGTGTTTTCTACAATGACAAAAGACCTAAAGGTCCTGTATGGGTGATTTAATATCCTTATTCTTATCATCTCAATGGAGCAGTCTTGCACTGTTAATTAGCCAGGGGCACTGGAGACCTCTCAAAACAAAACAGCGTATTTAGCCTGGTGTTTACAGCCGCCTGCAAAAACTGTTTAAGTTTCCTGCTAAGACCCATCCTTGTGTTTGTGAGGGGATTAAAAACAAGGATGTCTCAGAGGGAGGAGCTAAAACCCTCTGAGGGAGCTGTTACTAGCTTGGGAGAGGAACAAGTGCCCTTTGTGACATCACAGATGGATTACATTCATTGTATTGGCACACACTTTCTGAAAGGTGGAGCAGCCAAATGAATTAACGTTTGGACTTTACTTCTCACTTCATTGGGTTCAATGACAGGTACACACAGCACTGGTGAAGCAAACTTGGCCTCATATGGGACCTTAAAGGTTGCGATACTGCGGTGATGTAAACAACTGGGCAAAGTAAATCCACCGACCGGCCCGAAGCCGCCTCCATAGCAGAGGTACTCTGGGTGGTTGACCATGTCGAACATCTCCATGTTCTGGTAGGGAGTCTGACTGCTGGACAACCGCCAGGGTTCAGACAGAACCTGGAACACACACACACACACACACACACACACACACACACACACACACACACACACACACACACAGATAGAGCGAGAGTTAGTCGATGTTGATGTTGCATTGGCTCTAAAGCACGCAGCAAGAGTGAATATTCATGGAGAAACAGAGGAAAGTCGTGGAACCTCTTTCAAAAAGGGAGACTCCACCCCCAGGTATCTGGAGACGACGTAGAGGCAGAAGAGGTGTCTGTCGACGCCGGCGCCAGTGCTCGCCATGCGGCACAGACACTGGTGCTTTTCAGAGGCCATGCGGAACAAACGCCTGCACACCTCCGCAGGCTGAGGGGGGGAGGGGGGGTAAAATAAAACTTGGTCATAATATGAAAAGTTGCCACTGTTGTTAAATCAAAATGAAATGAAATCAAGAATGCAGTCACAATCGTTTGCAAACAAGTTTTTTTTTTTTTTTTACTAATAAGCGACGAGTTAAAAGCTGAAGAACCAAACTTTAAAGCTGTGAAGGAGTTCTTAAAATATAATAATAATAATAATATATATATTTTTTTTTAAAAAACAGTCTGATCTGACCTCTCCTCCTTCCAGCGCTTCGATGAAGGCACAGGTCTCGTTGGTGCAGGAGCGAACGGTCTCAGTCCTGCCCTCCCTGAAGAGACGGGTCATGGATGACTCGTAGGATAAACAGAATCTCCTCCGGTCCTGGAACACAGACACAGAAACCCACAACATCAATGAGGGAGATTCTACAAAGCCCCAACCAGGCGGTGAGATGGGGGAATGGATGGGAGTGACTCACTCGGTAGTAGGCCAGCTGCAGCGCAATCTGAAGGAAGGCGTCTGGACTGATGCGACACCTCTTCACCTTGTCTTTGCCAAAGTCTCTGAAGATGAGGACGTGCACGTCCACATCGTCGGCGAGCGCCTGGGCCGCCGCCAGCGACTGAGAGATCTGCTCCTCACACTGACACACACACACACACACACACACACACACACACACACACACACACACACACACACACACACACACACACACACAAACACACACACACAGTTACAGAGATGAAGTAGCAACAAAGTGGCACTGGCTCTTCAATTGGCTGGTTTTCAAAGAGGAAATCCTGTTGCTGCTTAAAAAAATAAAATGGAGTAAAACTGGGTGGCGACTTATGAAGAAATCCGAGTAAAGCCACTTAAAATCAGTTGGCGGGCCGGACTTTGAGCATGCCCGGCCTAGATCTAGAGTCTAAGTCCTGTGCATCCTCTACTTCTGACTTCATGTCCTGCTTCACTACATCCACACACAGCATCCTTCTACCCAGACGTGTTGACCTCAGCTACCTCCAACTCGGCCTCCTGTCTTTCCTTCCTTTCTGCTCTCACCAGCGTCTTCTTGCACTCTTTTTCTCTCACTCTTGCAGACACTCATCGATTGTTCCACTCACTTCTGCTGGGATTTCCCAGTTCAGCTTCTGTGGCTCCGGTATTGATGAGTCCGCTTCTCCCTTGCAGTGACCCTCTGCGTTGTATCCCAGCTGGAAACACTCGGTGGCCATTGCCCACTGGGAAACACACGCAAACACACACATATATTGCGAGAATGAGTGACACTCGCTGAATCAGACGAGACCGACGCTCTTCCTTCCCTCTTTCACCTTCCTCACCTCCCATAAGTGTGACAGCACTGGCGCGTCGGCCCACGAGTGCTCTCCGTTCAGGCCAGTCTTGCCGTTTTTGTAGAAAACCACAGAGAAGGACTTGTCGAACCACCTGCGGGACGGATCCCAAACTGTATCACTCATTTAAAAAAAACAGGACCCACTCTCTCAAGATGCGTAGATGTCTTTGAGAGGGGAAAAAAAATTCACCAGTTGTAACATTTCCCGTGCAGCAGCGCTTTGGCATAGCGATCCACGCTGGCCTCGGGGTCGTCTCCCAGCATGCCGTGCTCGTCCTCCTCCAGCGTCACGAAGAAGGCGGCTTTCTCAATGCAGTCCAGGGAGCTTCTGTTGACTCCGCTGCTGAAGTGTTTCGCTCTGGCTTTGGCCCAGGCGGTTCTGGGGTCAGAAGAGTTCGATGAGAAGGACGGCGAGGCCGCGCGAGGCGCGCGAGGCGCGTCAAACCGACCTGTCGCCAGCCGTCAGGGCCCCCAGTTCGGCTTCCCCACTGGACGGAGCCGATGGCTCGTCCAGGATCCTCTGGATCTGGAGCTCTATCTCCCTGGGGGCCAGGAGTCTCCCCGCGTGGTAAACCCGCAGGCAAAAGTAGCGCCCCTTGTGGTAGACCGCCAGGTGTTCGCTGTCCTGCACGTGTTGCAAAGTGTCTTTCGAAGGAGAGACAGAAATGAAGAGACATGAGTAAATCATTAATAGGAGTGACCTTTGGTCCCATAAGGTCCAATGTGTAAAATTTGGCTTGATTTATGATTTTGATATTTTTATATTTCATACATACTGCCCAGAAATACATAAATAAAATTGTATACTCACAGTACAATAAAACTAATTAGTTTTTTCTAGCCTCATAAGAATATGTAACAATCTTGCGCCGCCATTTTTTAAGAAAGCCCACCTGACAGTGTCCTCAATACGAATGGCGCAGATTGTGGGGTGTGCGCTTTTTTAACCGATGCCCTTTGTGACATCACCGAGAGCTGATTGTTTCAGCACACACTTCATGAAAGTGGAGCAGCCAAGCAGGGACGTTGGGGAAACTACTGACTGGCTGTCTAGCAACACATTATAATTACTGCTCTTGTCACTACCCTGAGACTGAGGTGTAAGTGCCCTCTGTGACATCACGATGAGCAACTGTCCAGAACTGTACACTTATGGAAAAGTGAAGCAAGTGAACTAGGTTTTTTTTTATGTCTGGGGAGTTCATCAAATGTTATCGTGAAAAAAAACATGTGAAAGTAATTTTGCATAATTTGGGACCTTTAAGAATATCAATTAAATATCATAAGCACAGTAATTTCAGACAAATTGTTACTTTTTATTTAATATTAAATCCTGTGTATGTCCTGTGGCCTGAACCCCTTTGTACTCGTTATCAAATCACTGCATGAAACACTTTCTATCCCCTGTCTTCTCTTTTATCTGCTAATTAGGATTAAGGAGTGTAATTATAATATTATACATGTGCAAATGGTCTTTTTGTGAGGAGGCTGTTTGAAAAGTTTAGCTCAAACACAAAGACTTGTCCCGCCGCGTGAAAATATAAAGACTACCTGTTAACGTCCCGGGGATTCGGCAAGTGTCAAACATCCGCTCAAACTGATAGGAGCAGCAAGGAACCGCAGACCTCAACAACCACTGAGCAGGGCGCAAAAAGTAAAGAGCAGGAGCAGGAGCAGAGAGAGGGAGGAGGGAAAGAAACCAAGACAACCAAACAGAACCAGAGCAGAAAACAAGGGGAGGGGAGGGAGGAGAAGAAGGAAAATCAAAACGTGTCGGCAGAAGAAACAAGACATTAGTACGAAACTGAGCATTTTTCTTTCCCAGCAGACCCAGACAGACCTGAGACCACACCAGCGGATGACATGCATAACAGACAACCAGGATGACTCACACCGGCAAATACACACACAGTCTGTCTTCTGTAGCACACACAGACTCCTGGACACCTTCAGTGATGCCTCATCCTGAGTCAGCATCGCCCATCTCCCACATTAGCCCTCTGACGGTCTGTCTAGTCCCCCGCGTGTGTGAACGTCGCTGCCTTTACCGGTCGTCTCTCCCGGAGCGCGAGTGCTGTTGAACATCCTCTTACACTGAGCCGAACACAGAGGAACACCAGTGCCCGGAATTTGGCTCTGGGAAACGGAGACGAGGGCGAAGCGGGGAGCGAAGTGGTGGCGCCAACAGAGGATTAAGCAAAAGTGGGGAAGGAATAATGTGCGTATATTTAAGTGGAAGGCAAACGAGATTTAATTAAAGCAAGTGGCGGACAGATTAGGGGGAGTTTAAAAAAAAGAAGAAGATGAGAGAACATGAGGGAAGTGTATTCACGTCCACGTCACACATCAGAGAGGCGCACGCTGCCATCTGGCAAGACGCACAAACATGGAAACCAGTGACGTTTGTCAGTATTGAAGAACTGAGCTCACGGGTTTGATCTCTTCCTTGTTGAGTCGGTTTCGGTACAAGAGCAAGGCGTAAATGGTGTTGCCGGCCCGGGCTGCCTGGATAGGGGTGGGTGTCACATACAAGAAGTCCTGGGGAGGGAGGAGACAGAGAGAGAGTCAGGTTTGGGCAGGAAAGAACAAAGAAAAATGGGGAGAAACTGTAGAAAACCCAAAGGCAGAGAATCCCATTAATCTACATTTGTTTCACTAAATATGAACAAATCATGAACAAAATGAATTCCAAAAGCCATAAAATCCAAATGAAGGGCCACAGACTGCTGGGCCAGATATGTCATTACACAACAGAACGGGATATAAATGTCTTCATACCATGATGTAATAGTTGCTGTTCACCACTAGTGGGCTGCGTCCACGGAGATACACATATTCCTCCCACCAATCGCTAACCTGAAGAAGAAGAACAGCAAGCGTGCACACACACACACACACACACACACACACACACTGATGTTGGTGGAGAAAAGCAAATATCGCCGCTCTTTCCGCACATTCAACCAACTTAAAAATTCAAGAGCCTGGCGCAGATATGCATTGTTTATGGAATTTTAAATCTCCTCTGGTGAGCCGGCCAGCCGAGTGTGTCTAACACCAGCGTCATGCATGGAGCGTGAGAGTAACAAACGGAGCACTGACGTAGTTGGAAGCCCAGAGAGCTTTGAGCTTGAGGAACCACTGCAGGCGGTTGCCAAGGCTGCTCTCGAACTCTGCTGCCAGCTTGCTCACACGCTCGTACTGAGTGTCGTCCAGCAGCGGACGCACCGACTCCAGGTACTACGAGACAACACAACAACAAACAAAACACAAATCCCCTTGTTGAGAGGTGCAGCATAGAACAACAACAAAACCAGACTATATGGTGCCAAACGTAGATGTATTTAAAAACTGGTGGATATTCGACCGTGCCACCGTCCTGCTAGGCCAGTTAAACATTAAATGGGATCATTTCCAAGGGACGCTTGTACAAAACAAAAGCAGGAAACGGTGATTGTCAGAACGTGCTCCATCTGTTGTCGGGCCTGGTGTCATTTTCTCTCTACCGTGTGACGTCTCACCCTCTTCACTGTGTCTTTGATGGCGGGAACCGGCAGGTTTGGCAACACACCCTGGTAGCTGTAGAGCAGAGGCTTCCGGCCAGAAAAGATCCGCACCAGCGCCTGACAGAAAAAAGAATTGTGTGCAAAAATCCTTCGTAAAAAGGAATTGAAAAACCTATATCTAGATCTAGAATAAACTTCACAAGACAGAGATAAAAACAGAAAAACACACTCTGGAAGAACCACAACAACGACAACAACAACAATCAGACTGACCACCCAGACTTTGGTTGTGGTGGACATCTTGCCGTGCGGCTCAAACATCCAGCGGTGGTACGAGAGGAGCTGCTTGAGGACCATGCGCATGGTGAAGATGAGCAGGAGCCACAGCATGGTGCTGAAGAGCACGGCAGACACCAACACCTGACACTGCGTGCTCATGGATTGTCTGTAGGGGGCGACAGAGAGAAGGGATATAAAAGAATGGCTGGCTTATATGAGGTTTGCATTGAGACGACACACAGTCTCACCTGTGCTGCAGTGATTAAATATTTAGCACTGTGTTGGCATGCAGGGCTGATTTCCAGATAAATGTGCACATACTTCGAGAAGAGGAACCAAGAGTATAGAGAGGTAATAAAAACAACATGAAAGTAATTTCGCATCAGTGGGGAAGAGAGAATTGCAACAGGAAGACAGATGCAGGAAAATATTTTCAAGAAAAACATCCCAGAAAGAAGCTACAACATCAAGAGGTGGCTGTTATATTAAAAGAAACTTTTCACTGGAGTCAAGAGAGCTGTTACCTGATTGGCAGGTTCTCCTGGATCTTGGCTATGAGTCCCATGGAGGGGTCGGAGCGAGTGTACACGGTGGCCAGGATGGCGACAACCACAAAGAGCCAGGAGGATGGGCTGGCAGGGTAGACCCCCGTCTTCACACTGTTCTGGTGGTGTCACAAAGACACACAGAGGCACTGTTAATCCCAGTCTCCCTGTTTGCAACAAGCTTTGGGTTCCAGGCTGTTTCACTCAACGGCTAATTAAAAATTCAACTGCCATATTTAAATGCCCCACGGTGAGGCAAAGTGTACTTTAGCAATATTTATTTTAACGACAATGGGTCTTTTTACCTGAAATGAAATTAGGAAACCATCTCTTACTTTGCTTTACTTTACTTAGATCAAAATGATAATCATGATGTCACAAATGACGCTGATCCTTCCCATTGGTTAACAGCTACATCTATTAGCATTATTAGCATTATTTTATATATTTATTTAGAAAATTGACTGAGGTCGCTCCACTTGAGTCGTGGATGAAACATTCCTTTGTAAAAAAATTAGGCATTTATAGCTAACACGTCAATTTTTTCTTCATTCGTGCACAATATTTCTGAAAAAACTGAACAATGAATAAAAAGCACCAGATACAAGCGAGTGTGAAGGGTGGAGGTACCTTGAGTCGGACGAGGCGTTTCCTCCAGGAGCGAACTCCAGACAGGTAGATCTCAGTGAGGGCCTGGTGGGAGAGCCGCACGTCCACGCCCTCCTGCGTGACGCTGAACTGGAAGCCAACCGCTTGGTGGGCTTCGGCCATGACCACTTCGACTAGCGGTGCGAAGGGCAGGAGAGGTCGCAGGGAAGGACAAGAGGGAAAGAGGGAAGGATTTAGGCTCCCGTTCGCAAAATCTTCAGCCAACAACCCTGCACCCACAGGCGCCGCCCTGCAGGTCAACGCTGAGCGACAGGAACGCGTGTCGACGGGAAACGGCTCGGGAGAAAATGCAAACGATATGCAAAAACACAAGCACTCGCCTTGTTAAGCTGCTAACTTGTGCTAATATTTGACAAAATGCAAGACACACAAACAAATTCAGTTTGAATGCCAGAAGTGTCCTGAAAACATAAAGGGCTAGAATGCATTTGACAGCATACAAAAATGGCATCAAACAAAGCAAAGAAAGTATTGTGGACAAATAGGAAAAAAAAATATATCACAAAATACATTAAACACACAACACATCTTATTTTACAGAATTTCTTCATTAAAAGCAGCAGCTTAGACGACGTGCCAGCCGTCAATAGGGAAAAAACAGGCAAAAAGAAGAAGGTAAACAGCCCAAAACGACGGTTTGTACTCTGACAACTGTTTGTGCTCCTCAGTTGTGCAAAGAAGCGGCAGCAGGCAATGCCAAACCTGACCCCCAGAGAACGAATGCTGCGAAGGGACTGCGAGATGATCATCGAGATGATTCATCAAAGCAATGACGACGAATAAGAAAATGTGTTTGTGTCAGGCGAGGAAAAAAAAAAAATAACCAACAAGCCAAAACACATCAATCACATTCGCACTTGCAAGAGAAGCTTCAAACACGCTCATTGTCTACGCGTCACTTTAAAAATCTGCATTGGCTGGAAACAAGGAGAATTTAAACAGCACCAGGCTGACAGGCAGCGAGCGCTTCTATCATTTAAAGCAATAACTGCTGCCACTTCACAAAGAGGGGATTGATTTTTTTCCTCCACGAATGGCTGATGAATAATGCCTGGAGGTTTGGCTAACTGTGACGCCGGACCCGACCCCGGTGTGCTGCCCTGGTTTTCTCACTTCAGCACTTAAACGCACATTTCCACACGATCCCCTGGTCGTAATAAGAGTCTGAGTGGGTCACAAGTGCCAGCATTCTGGATTAACCGTCGTAAAGGTTGAGCACTTCAGGTACCCCGCAGTATGCGTAACACCTTGGCGATTTACTGCTTTCTAAAACACTGTCATGCACTGTGCATTTCACAAGAAGTACAGTAACGCCATAAAGCTAATATTTAAAGAAATGCATGAAAAAAAGAAACATACGTAATGTTGCACAATCAATTACAGAGATACGAGTAAAACATTTTAAGCAGTGTATATGGATTTTTATCATCATTGTTATTATAATTTTCATCCTAGACCCCAGTGGAACAGCCATTTTCTTCTTTTCTTTTTTTTTTTTTTAGGTAAAACTCTGCATATATTCAGAAAATACTTAATTTAGCCCAGTTTACAGAGTTTTCGTAGCTTTTTTATTTTAAGCTTCCCTCCTGCTTAAACGATGATGCTTTGTTGAAACGTCCACATACTAGGAAGGGGACGAAAACAAAGTGGACCCACCTTCAGGCTGGGGGTGTTAACATGAGCCTGGAAACAGTATTAGTTCCCTTTGTGACATCACAAAACTGATGGTGTGTTTTAAAATCATTTTTCGAGATTTCTGGGCATTTTACTTACAAAATAGATCGGTTACATGAATATTGCACAACATCAGATCAACCAAACAGAGATATGACATCATATTAACACCTTCCAGGAGTCACACTATTGCACCTTTTTTTTAACCTGTCAGACACGGATGAAACGAATTCTTAGTG
Organism: Nelusetta ayraudi; assembly: GCF_046127955.1. Taxonomy (NCBI): domain Eukaryota; kingdom Metazoa; phylum Chordata; class Actinopteri; order Tetraodontiformes; family Monacanthidae; genus Nelusetta; species Nelusetta ayraudi. The sequence continues at coordinate 11,086,793 of NW_027466092.1, read as the reverse complement.
CAGACTTCTCATAATCGGAACTAATTGAGAAAAGAAAATATTCCATCAATTCAGGCGGCTGTGACAGACGTCCTACCGACTGTCACCGTTCGATGAGACCAGGGTCAACAGAGCGAGCGACCCTTGAGCTGCATGCAACGCAGACTATACGCAGGATCCCAGATATCCGCTGCTCCAGTAGCTATGCAGGTCAGAGGGGATGGGACAAATGGCGAAGATAAACAAAGCAAACGACGGTGACATGTAGTGTGAGCCCTTTCTGCCAGCTCAGCGCTGGAAAACACACGGGAATTACGAGCCCGAGCTGTTGTACAAAACGAAAACGTATAACCCGCGGTCAAAGAAGAGAGTGACGAGAAAAAGAAGGGGGGGGGGACCCTTCCAAACACTGTCGTGAATACGAGGCTTTATTTTGATTCACAGACACGATTTACGTAGTAACGTTTATCACCTCTCTACCTATGTATCACCTAATTGCCTTCAGTGGTGCTGCTAGCGACATAGGGTCAGCTGTGTCCACTGCCAATAATTACAGCAGCTAATTTTCCGAACGTTGAGGCCAATTAGCGTTTTAGCAGCAGGAAGCTGCGAGATGTGACGCCGGGGCTGCTGCTGCTGCTAGCGCTGGCTAGCCGAGCGCCCTGCCCATTATGTGGGCAGCGTTAGCAGCGAACGGCAGCTGATGGTGGTGGTGAGGGAACGGGGAGGAGAAGGGGGCACATGTGCAAAAGGTGCGGCTGACTTGGCGTCTCTTGTCTCACCGCTGACTGAGGCCCGACACCGTACCTGTTGGCGCGCCGGGGTGTCCAAGTTCCCGCAGTCCGGAGCAGAGGAGCGGTAAGTGAACTTCCAGCGTCCTCTCTGATGGGGAAACTGCGAGGATGCTCGGGCTGATGGAGCACTGACGCTGCCTTCGCAGACTGCCGGAAATCCCGGAATCCAGAAGCCAGTTCACCGACGCCCACTTGAGACTTTGGTTTTTAACACATTTAGAAACCGTATTGTGAATTATTGATTTTTTTTTAATTATTTTTTTAATCATAATGTGTGTCTCTGGACTGTCCCTCCGCACATGAGAAGCGCCCACCTTTTACTTTATTATCTGATTCTAGTTTCAGCTCTAGAAATAAACTCTTTTTTGACGCCATTTAGGGCACTCAGGCCTTAGTGACTCCTTCCAGGTTAGTGACAACATCCCCAGCCAGGTGTTTGCTCCTCCATTTGAGGGACACCAACACCTGCACACCATCTTGGGGATGGTGTGCAGGTGTTTTCCTGTATTTTCCACACAAGTAGATTATAACAGAAATGAAAAGTGGGTATTTCTGCAAGCGGTTGTTACCAGAAGAGTAAATTTACTGTTTTCATGAGATATATTTTCTTGATGCAAGTTCCACGAGCAAGGATGCTCCACTTAAAATTGTAGGACTAAAAAAAATGGATTCTCTACAAATGACCTTTAAGTGTTTACAAAGTCGACATAATCAAAATAAAGACTTTCTTATCCAAGTAATAACCAAGTCCATTGTAAATCAGTCTATCAAGAAAATTGGTACAGGTAACCAATTCACTGATGAAAATAAAACAAATCCATTACAAATTCAACGCTGAGTTTACCAACTGTTCTTGAACATGACAAGCCTTCAAAGTAACCTCAAAGCAAAACTATCCCCTGGGGTTTCAGTAAAGCCACATATCACAGGCTTCTTCAGCGTTTATACAACAAAGGATACTAGGATCATGTTCATGTTACACCATCTGCAAGACCTTGACACTGGCTCCATCTGCTGTAGAAATATGTGGTTGAAATCCAAATGACTGGGCCTCAGCTGAGCCCAAACACCAGAATTAACTCCTGTATTTTTAACTCTTTTCTTGGAACAAGCAGCTAAAAACCATGTAGACCCAACACTTTGTTTGAATTTAGGGTTTATTATTTTAACCATAACAATAAGGTGGATCTCTCTTTATTTTTACCATCACTTCAACCATATTTGTTCTTTTTTTAATCACAGGCAATAGTTATAATAGTGCACTTTTTATATTTAAATTATGATACAGACATTTTTTTTTAAACACCTCATTCTACTGACCCTTATGAATGAATAATAGTTTACAATCTTAGCCAGAGTTGGGCCAATGGAAATGAGGGTGGCGTGGTGAGGAGAAAGATGAGACAGGTGAGAGGGTGAGCAATCATAAAATGTGTATAGACAGTGTGGCAAACAACTTTGTACAGTCTCTCTCTGGTGCTGATGGCTACGTGACGGGTGAGCAGGCAGACACTCAGGTCAGAGGGGCGAGGCTTGAAAAGCAACAAGAGATGAAGCAAAATCAGCAAGCGCGTGCACTTGAGAAAACGTTGTGCCTGTTTCGGTTTGGTCGTGTTTTCTTGGCGCTCACTCTCACTCGGCCACTCGCCACAAATCCAACACAAACATTCCAGGTTGCCAGAGATAAATGTGATCTATATAGTTATATATGTATGTTTGTATGTATATTAAAAGAACGTGATGCGCAAATGTCTGAAACAAAGAGTGCCAAAGCAAAAAAGAAAAAAGAAAACAAATAAAGTGCTGATGTGAGGAAAATAAAATAAAAGTGTAAAATAGGCTCTTGACATTTTTTGTTGGCATACAATCTAAGGAGTACATAACATAAATACATGGTTCAAAAACATAAATAAAATACATAAATAAATAAACGGATAAATGATCAAATAAATACAAAAACAAAACAACATCAGCATGTATCTCTGAAAATATTCTGCACTTCTGTTGCATATTGTGCCGTATGGAAGACTGGTGATCGACACTGACGACTAGTTTTGACGGATTGCTGAAGTAATACGAGACGCTGCTACGTCTGATCTCAGAAGGGTGCGACTCTGTGATGAGTGAGTGAGTGTGAGAGTGTGTGCGCGTGTGCATTGTGACGGTGCGGTGATGTTCGACTCAGGCTCACTGGTGAACGATGATGTGAGGAGAGTGGGGGGAGGAGGAGGAGGGGCCGGGGTGGGGTCAGGAGGGGAAGGGAGGTGGAGGTGGTGGGGGTAGGAGGGTTACTTTCCGCTTGCTTGGATAAAGGAGTTGACATCACAAGCCTTTTACAATCCAGAGTGATGAAAATGTCCGTTGGTGATGTGTTGATTTTTTTCTTCTTCTTTACTTTTGAGTCACAAGGTAAATACTATGGCGATAAGAGACTAGCTTGACGAAAAAAAGGTGGCTTCTGTTCGACCCGCAGGCCAGGAATGCTCTTCTCATTCAACCTGCACACAAACAGTTGGGATGGAGTTTATGGAGCTATCCACGCATAGTGTTTTTTTTTTCTTCGTCTTCTTCTTTTTCTTCATATAGTCATGTTCATATTTCTGTTCAAATCAAAAAAATACTTCTCTTCAGAGCAACAGGGGTCCAACGCAAGAAACCTTGCGTTGTTTCACATTGTCTCTGAGTAAAAAGAAAATAGAAAAGAAACCAAAAACGCTCAAAGAAATTTCCTGCCAAATAAAAAACCCAACTGGTCAGCTTCCCTACGTCGCCTTCTGCAGAGTGATTTCTACCTTTTGCTGCTGCCGCTGTGCTACTGACATCCTCAAAAGAAAATGTAAACATAAATAAGAAACAATAAAAAAATACTTTTTTTTCACATTCAGTTACTTAGCTTACTTGGTTAGTTTTTCTTTATCAGAGACACTCCTGCAAGTTTCCCAAAGGAAATCCGGCCTCTTTGTTTAGAAGGTCGCCACTCACTGACGGGGTTCATCCACAGAGACGGTGTTTTCTTCCAGTCCGGACTAGTGGCTGCATTTTGCTAAAGAATGACAAAAGCGACGTGGTATTTCTGAAGAGTACTCTCATTATTTCTTTTTGGTGTCGAACTCTGCGTTATAACGATATCAAAAACGAGCCTGTCTGATCGTGTCAGAATCCTCTGGCAGGCTGATTTGCTTACTGGCATGCACGTTTTTGCACTTCATAATTGCTAGTTTAACCTGTTTCTATTATGTCGTTGGATTCAAAACCGCTCATTCACGCATGTTTTTTTTTTTTATTATTTGAAATTATCATTAAAGGGCGATTCCTAAACTCTTCCATCTTATTTCGGGGTAGGAATCCTGATGATCCAAAGGGTGTAGCACGTCGATTCGAAGGAGGGGGGGAAAAAAAGCATTGACTGGGAAAAGGCTCAATCCTGCTATGGTCAAGCATCCTCAGGAACATAGTCAAGGAAGAATAAGAGTAGCTCATGGCTTGCAGGGATACTTGGAGATGATGTTACAGTCTTCCTTTCCGGAGGTGGTCCGGCTTCCTGCTGCGCAGTCTCACTTTACTATCCTAGGGTTGTGATTGGGTTCCACTGGAGGACAGCAGTCGGGTTCTCTCTTTCGCCGAGCCTCTGCGCTGCAGGACTCCCCCGCTGCCGCCGATGCCGCCGCCATCTGCTCGGTCGCCCCACTCGCACCTGTCGCCCCCACCCTCGGAGCGCCTGGAGTTTTGGCGGGTGGGGGTCCCGTGGGGCCGGCCGTTCTTCTCATCTGGGAAGGGATCAGTGGAGCAGAGCAGAGCAGGTAAAGCCTTTTCTGAAGGCGTGCACGCTACGGCGTGCGTGCAGGTGCAGGGGCAGGATGTAGCTCTGGAGTGTGAAGTGCAGGCTGTCTCACCAGATAGGGTTTGCACCATGGGTTGATCATGGGAGCTAAGGAGCTGAGCTTGAATCGTCTCCACCACTCGTCTGAACCTGCGACTCGGACCTGCACAAAGACACACACACACACACATAGACGTGTGACATGAGCAGTGATGGAAAATTATATTTGAATTGGGTCAAAAAATACAAGACTTTGGTGTGAAATTCACAGTAATATTCCAAAGACTATTGGACGTGACACAGAGACTGCATATTCTGGCGGACTCGTCCCAACTCCATGACCTCCCACCCAAAGATGCTGGGTGGGTTCAGGTAGCACTGATGCTGGGGCGCAAACTTATTATTTCAGAATGGAAGGCATCTTCACCTCCCCCTTGTCAACCTCTGTCACATTCACTTAGCCAGATTAGCGGCACTGGAGGGCTCAGCATACAGACTGATAAACAGAGTGTGAAGCTTCAAATTAAAATGGGAGCGATATTTATTGAACTTGAAAGATTGAAAGCCTGATTGAGACACCATCACCAATATAAACACGCTGAGTGCATAGCACATTATGATCTCTTATTATCACTCCCCCCATCCCCTTTTTTTCAGTTTTGGAGTTTTTTTGTTTTCTTTTGTTTTTTTGTCTTATCGTTTTTTTACTGTTTACTGGAGTGCAAACACTGTACATTTCATATCTTCTGTATCCAAATTTCTTTGTTGCTGCACAATCAACATTTGTCACTTGATAACTTGTTCTTTTTTGTGTTTGTACATAAACAATAAAAAATTGAATCACAAAAAAAATTAGAATTGGATAAGCAAAGCCACAAGTTTAAGAATTTAAACCACAGATAAACATGAAAAGAAAAATAAACGGGTAAAATTTAAACATTACATAATCAGTTGATCGATTTAGCACATCAAAGTATTGATCCTTTCTCACTGTTGAGTTCAGTGAGGAGCTTTACTGCTGCCCCAGGAGGAAAATCTAATTTGGAGTGGGAGGACGAGGACGATTAGAAGCACCAACATCATATAAACAAGGGGACAGGACATAAAACCACAACCGTAAGTCTTTTTTTTAATGAATCCCAGTCAAAATTGAATTTAAAAAAAATGAATAAAATACCTTATGATTGACTTTGACTGCATTAATACCACAACTATTTAGAATAGTTCGCAGAAAAAGTGGGCTCAGAATTGAGCCCACTTCTAGAACAAAGTGAAGCCATTAATTGTAAATGGAACAAAGGGGCATTTAGAACCGTTTTCACTACAATGACAAGGATTTAATATTTCCTGAAATGTTTTTCCAAGTATTTAATCCAGATTATGTCCCAAATAAATGGGATCATGGTCCAGCGGCCTTGCCTGATATGAGAGTGAACGTTACGCTGTAGATCCCGGTCTCCCTCCTTCCCTCTCTCTCGCTCCTCTCCCTCTCGCGCTCTCTCTCGCCCTCGGAAAAGGCAATGTCCACCTGGAACTTGACGGGCTTCTGGAAGACGGAAGGGCCGCCGGAAGATTTGTACTCGGCCCGGAAGGTGGTCTGGGAGATCACACTGTGACTGAGCGAGGGGATCTGCGTGGCGGGGAGACAGAGAAGAAGCAGAGAGACCGACAGACTTACGAGGCGGGAGAGGTACGGGGGGCCAACGTGAGTATAAGAAGACAAAGGGTGAGGGTGAGGAGAGGAGAGACAGAGTGAGCCGTTTTGGTGAAAGCAGCGTGAGCCATCAACATAACACGAGTGAGCGACAGCCAAATCAAAAAAGATGAAAAGGTGATACGATGAGAGAAGGAAGTGCGTCAGTGTGGTCGTGAGTTCCCCGAAGCTGGGACGCCAGTGAGGGCCATGCTTTATTAGAGATGACAGACATGAGAGGCGGGACGCCGCAGATACTTACAGACAAGAAGGCGTGGACGATGTCGGCTTTGACCGAGCTCAGGGGCTTGTCTCTGATCACCACAAAGATCTGCTCCTCCTTCTCCAGGCCGATGAAGTTCCCAAACCACGACTTCTTAGCCAGTCTGGCCAAAGATGACAACGCAAGTCAACAACAGGTGCACTCAGCTTCCCATCTGTCTTAGCAATGACTGCGAGGGATCCCCGTCCTCTCTCGGGGAGTGTGTGACTTACTCTGGGCTGGATTCAGGCGTCAGACTGGACATGTCTTCTGATGTGGGAACTGGAAGAGAGAAAGGTTTACTGAGAGTTTAACCAGTGATGGCCGGTATTGGCCCAGTCACTGGATCAAGACAATGGAAATGTTTTATCAATGTTCATCTTTTACGAATAAAGTAAAGGTGACAATCATTCTAAAGGTCTTTTGAGGATCTTTCTCAACTCCAGCGGACCAGCATGAATGTCCCTAAAACCATTGGTGCCCTTTGAGCCACCACAAAGAGTCAATTTCAAAACCTGTGCATTTATGAACCCATTTCTAAGTTTTTGAGAATTTTCCTTCCTGGTGGGATCCAGCGGCAGGCTGGAAGGACAAATTGTTATCACTAATGGCAAAGATTCTGTCACCGTCAACCGTCAACAATAGCTGAGCTCTGCGCACTGAAGTATCTTCAAGGTAAAAACGTCAATAGATTTAATTGTTCACGAGCAAAAATGGGGCGATGGCAAAAACAACACGCCGACGTGAAGCTCCACCCACCTTGGAGTTTACGCCGGTGGAAACGGGGCGACCCCAGAAGGTTGTTCTTGAAAGAATTGAGGCGTGTCCTCCAGTGGGCGGAGCTGCTGGCCGCCATGCCGCTTCCCCCGCCGGGGCTGGAGGGTGGGGTCAGCGACAGGGAGCCCACGCCTCCCCCTCCGCCTCCCTCCGCCCGTGAAGAGGATGAGGAGGAGGAGGAGGAGGGAGGAGTGGAGGAGGGGTGGTGAGGATGGTGGACAGGGGTGCCCAAGGGGGTGGGCAACGGAGAGCCTTGAGGGGTGACCTGTGGCACAGAGTGGGCAGAGTTTGGGTAGAAGCTCTTAGTCATCGACTTGAGGATAGAGGAGGAGGGGAAGAAGAAACGGGGGATGGGTGACAGGAGCGGAGAGGGGGAAGGTGAGCGAGAGGATGGGTTTTGGAGGGGCAGGGATTTGATTGGCTGCAGGTGGGGTCGGTCGGCGGGTCCCTTGGTGGGCAGGGTCTGGGTCTTTGGGTTGGGGGGAGCTTTGGGCTTATCGTGGGCCCGTGCCGAGCGAGGAGTGGTGGCGCTTCCTTGTTTGGGCTCCTTAGTGTGTGGGGTGGCTGTGGCAGAGGTGACGTCTGATTGGCTGAAAGTGAAGACGGGGCTCTGATAGGACTGGGGAGCGGGTTTGTGGGGCGGGAGGGATGGATAACAAGAAAGAGAGAGGGATGGAACATAGAGAAAGGATGGAAATGAATACCATGCGTCATGACAGAAGAAGAATGCAACTTGTGAGCTGTGAGCGTGTCAGAGCTGTGCTGGTTTACGTCGGACCGTATGTGAGTGAGGTTTTAGGGGGACGGAGACGTGTTCACTAGTGCGGTGGTGGTGGTGGGAGATCGTGGAGGCGAAGTCGTGTCATCTCAGGCGCCTGAGCCTAATCAACTGACCACTTATGAACTGGCTCACACCGTCAACAAATGAGATTGGAAGTGAAAGGAACCCATAGGGCCAACATAAATTGTGATATTTAAAGTAAATGTGTTCATATTCTCGAAAGTCAAGCGCACAGATATTTCATGCATGGTGTGGAAGAGAAGAGATGTGAAGAGAGAGAAAAACACAACACAGAGCTCCCATCGGCTGAGACAAACCAGAACCAGAACTGACCAGAACTGACACTAGAAAAAAAGAAAGTTTTCCTTTCTAAATCCTCGGCCCTAAAGTGACCCCTTCTCTGCACACCTGCAAGGCCGCAGGAAGTTAACTGGCTCGCGTTAATCATTGAAAACACACTTTTTCAATCATGGCGTGTCACACTTTGTTGCACAGTTTTGTAAATCAAAGCCAGTTGTGGTTATACAGTATGTGTGGAGGGTGTGCAGACTGGCTCTTACCCTCGGACTGCTGAGAGGGCTGGACGAGAGTCCAGTTGACGCTCCGCTGACAGAGCGAGACCTAGCAAACAGGCCGCAAAGTAAAGTAATCAATAAAAGGCCATAACTGAAAAAGGAGAAAAAATTTTGTGTTTATTTGTAAAGGGAATATACTTATACCTCTGACTGTGTGCAGCTGTGTCTAGGGCCCTGCGGGGAGGGGTAGGAGACCCCTGCTCTGTGACACTTAGCACCTCCAGGCTTTTCCTCTCGGGGCGGCAGCGTCCGTGGCGCGTCAGCATCGGAGAGTCTACACGCTTTCGAGGAGGGTCTGCTGAGAAACCCCACCGTAAACTTCGTGTTTAACAAGGTCAACGAAAAGTTTCTCTTTCCCACAGTGTAACTTCAGTGTGTGATACTCCTTAATGTAATGAGATACCGCTGCATCTCCACTGCGCCATTTTCTCTGTGGCTCCTCTGAAAATGATGATTATGCTAAATGATGAATGTTTTTTTTTTCCCCCAACTCGTACCATCTGTGACTGTGATAAACTGAGCTCCCTTTTGCACTGCGAGAAGCGCTGCCCTCTCCCAGAAAACTTGCAGATGTCCTGCGAGGGTTTGGCTTGAGCACTGCCAGATAACATTCATGGCCTGCTGTTTGCAAAATGTTACAGTCAAAAAAATCAATCAGTCAATCAACCTTTGTGTATACATGGCTAAGTCACACTTAGGGGCGTCTAAAATAACTTTTTACAATCAAATCAAAGAAACCAGTGGATCCCTCCAGAGCAGGAAGTGATTGCTGAAGCTATCTGCTATCTCTCTTCCTCTCAGATGAATGGCAATGCTTTCATAAGCTAGAAATGATATTCATCTTGTGACACACACCCATATTTACAGGTCAATGTAAGGAGAGAATGCATGAGGCGCAGACTCACAGGTGGCTGCTCTGAGGCTCCCGCCTGCCCCCTAATGACTGACCTACATCATTGCGCGGAGGCAAGTCCTCATCCTCATAGCTGGGGTAGCGCTCTTTCCTGTCCAGCAGTAAGTAATAGATCATCTTCTCCTGGTTTTCTCTGCAGCAGAAAGAAAAAGGGAAAAACAGGCAATTAGCATGTTGAACTGACATGGAATAAACAGCTGAGACGATTTAATCAGGAAAAAGGAAAAAAAAACATTTGAAAATAATACAATAATAAATAAATAAATAATGTATTATTTATATATTATTATTATTATTATTTAGCAGTAGTAGTAGTAGTAGTCGTAGCAGTAGTAGTTTAAAAAATAATAGCATTTCTGAACTAAATAACACCAATGGTCAATACATTTTTTTGACTATAAAAAAATCTTGAATTATTCTTTTTAAACCATTACGTGTGAAACTATGCCAGAAAATAATGTAAAAAAGCCACAAAAAAAAAAATACTTAACAACATACAACACTTTCTGTTTATACTATATGAAAAGAGAGTGCTTATTGTGCAGCCATTGCATCTAAGTGTGCGTAAAGAAATGCAATCATGGTTTGAGATGAAAGAGACTCACTCTTCACATTGCAGGTCACGTGTGAGCTTGACTCGGTCTCTGAAGCATCCCAGGGAGTACATGCTGTCCAACACATCTGGGTCCAGCTCAGTCAGGGACAAGATTCGCCTCACACACACTCGCCTTGGAGGAGGTTGCTCGGGACAGGGCTCATTACGACCACCACTGCTGGAGACGCACACACGTGAAGGCGCGCGTGAACACACAGCTATGAGCAACGCAGCTATGCATGGGCATAGGATTAAACATATAATGATGTCACGAGGCTGCAAGTGAGTGTTTCATCCAACTACTTCTCTACTCACAGATACCAGGCGTGTTTCTGGATGGCCTCTAGCTGTAAGGGGTGACAGAGCAGATGGGGCCATTATTTCGCCAGTCTGTTGTGAACCAGATGGCCAAAGAGTTGTGTTGTGCAAACAGTTCACACCCTGTACATTTTTACATGTGCAAGTTACGGTGTTTCATTGGAACAGAGAACCACTTGGAATGGCGGTTTTTTTTTAACAATACAGTGAAACATCAGTGCAAACAAACAATCCTTGAACAAGGCCACCTTAGGACACCGACAATGCAATAAACCTCCGTCAACACAACCATAACTCCATTCTATAAAAATGATGATAAACTCAAATGATCCATCTTCAAATCGAGCAGCTATAAACCAAATTCTGGGAAAGTTGCAGTGATTTAAGGCGTACAGTCTCGTACCGTGAGCCTCTTTTCGGGGTTGACCTCAATCATACCCTTCAGCAGGGACTGACAGTCTGGCGGGATGAAGTGGGGCATGTGGAAGACCCCGCTCTTCACCTTCTCCAGGAGCTGACGCAAATTGTCGTGGTCAAAGGGGAGGGCGCCCTGCAGGAGACACAAAAGATGACGAGGAAAAACAGCTGTGGTAAAATAAACTTGACAATGAGATGGAGCGTTTCATAGCGCCACAGTGGAGATCACGTCGCACAGTCGCAAACAGGACATACCACCAGCAGAGCGAAGAGGATGACGCCGCAGCTCCACACGTCTGCTCTCCGCCCATCATATTTCTCACCCTGCAAAGAATACACAATCTCCTGAAAGTCCACAACAGCACGACAGGCTCTTTAAACAGGCCGAGTGACTAAATTTCACTGAGACACGTGCAATAACTGCACATAACTGAAATAACTAAATGTGTGACGGTTTTGCGTGCAGCTCATGGAGCTTTGTAAGCATGTGTGTTCCAACAAATGAATAATTTATTAACAAAATCTGCTTATTTATACTAAAGGGCCAATTGCAACATTTGAGGAAAATGTTTTGCCTATGATGATCACTTACCCGTATGACCTCAGGGCAAGCGTAATGTGGCGATCTGAAAGTGGGGGGAGAAAACAAATATTAATCTGTGAACATTCATGTGTGGTATTTATTTAAGAAAGGCTGTGGTGACTGCTGAAGAACTGCCTCCTTTTGGCCTCTGTGAAAGCACATTTTTATTGTAAAGAATTTTGCATTATTCAGCACGTGCAGATTTATATCGGCAATTTCCTGAAATACAAGGTCAAAATCTTTGTTTGTATAAATTATTTAAGAAGACGCTGCTCAGCGCACAGGTACTCACCCACAGCTGGTCTCCAACAGACTGTCTCCCACCTGTAGGGAGGCCATGCCGAAGTCAGCGATGCGGATGTTGTTCTTCTCATCGAGGAGCAGGTTCTCGGGCTTCAGGTCTCTGTGACTGCACAAACACCACAGGACACTGTTAGATTGCTGTGATGAACTGTTGCATTTCATCAAAAGCTGCTACGGCAGCAGCTCAGACATTAGGTGTTCTGTTTTAGGTCAGATATACCATCACCACCACCACCACCACCACCCTGGAACTGTTGCCCCCTCTGAACTCACCACTGTGTCAACAAACACCAAAATAGTGGCAAACATTCATCGTCTGATGGTACTAACAACATAACCTGCTTAACTGGCAGTCTAAACTGTGGTTTTCAGGACAACAAAACAGTCCCATTATATCCCAGTTTGCTCAGTAGTAGTACATATGTCTCCAACATCCACATTTTGTGCCTATAAAATATCACTCATTGTGAGTTTGTCTCAAAATTAATGACAGCAGATGCCATTAAACGAGACAATAACATTAAAGGTTGTTTTTATGTGCCTTCTATTCACTCCTGCCACAAGGAGCCAAGACTTACAAGTGGATATACAAAGGGGCTGAGAAATCACAAAAATAGAGCATTTTATTTTTTTTTCAGGTCTCTACAGAGCTCATTAATTTTCGGAAACATCACCACGCACACAACAAACACTTCAGTTTTAGCAGCGACGCTCTACGTAAGGAACAACCAACCAGATGGAATGGCTGTGGCAGAAATCCAAAGCGGATATGATCTGCCTGAAGAACTTCCTGGCCTCTTTGGGAGTTAGCCGGCCCTTCTTCACCAGGTAGTCAAACAGCTCTCCTCCTGACACATGCTCCAACACCAGGTACCTGTCAGAGTAACAGGGACAACGATGAATGCAGAATCTAAAACCAAATTTCAGACTTGAAAACTGTTTTGCCATATTTGTTGATGCCAAATTTCACGGAATCCAGTGCTCAGACGTCATTTTTTTGTGATTTTAATCTGTGTGAATTTTAGCAATGCTCTCCATCTATTCCAGTAACTAGCTTCAAAGAGTTGTAAATAATTTTAAGGTGCAGATTTCTTAGTACAGATCATAGAAATCATTGTAATTGCAGGAGAAAGGTGAAAGAAAAAAATCAACGAGAGAACACAGGTCTCGCACTTACTGCCATTCCTGACACCTCTAAAGTTTTGAACTCTCTGATGAATTTCTTTTATTGATTGATTGGACTTGATTCTTTTGTTAGCCTTGGTTGAATGCAAACGGAACTCACAGGTATTTGTTGTTTTCGTAAACGTCATGCAGTTTCAACACATGCGGATGCTCGATCAGTTTCAGAATGGCAATCTCCCTCTCAACCTTGGGTTAGACAGAGAAAAGGGTGGGAAGAGGAAAAATAGCAAAACATGCCGCTTAGTGTCACAGTTAAAAGCAACAGAGCAAATGTTAGTTTGACGCGCTGAATCAGGACGACATAAGGCTTTGTACAAAATTAGCACTTGTTACTGTCAGTGTGAGCGGCTGCGTGGCACTGTACCTTCATCAGGACCGACTCGGACAGCTTCTCTCTGTTGACTATCTTGATCGCTACCTTCTGACCCGTAATACAGTGGACCCCGAGTTTAACCAGTCCTGAGAGATGGGGATGGGGTGGGAGGGATGCGCGTGATCATTCCCACATCAAACTGAGACATTAAAACTCACATTTCTTTTAATCTCATTGTGGTGTGTTGGTACTCACCTGTCTGCCCTTTCCCCAAAGTTTTCTCCAGTCGGTAGGGCCCAACATATTGAGCTGACTGACTCAGGGACAGTTCCTTACTCATACTGGTCTAACTGGGGAGGCTTATACACTATTAGGACGACTGAGTAAGCGGTTATTGCGATCTTGTGTTGTGTTTAACAGCGTACATTTAAAAATAAACAGTGTTGTTATTGTAAACTTAAAGAATGTTCTCACTCCCGACACACGGCTGCACTGAAGTTAACTTAGTGAACATGACCAACACACATTCACAGTCACCTGAACCCGGTCAATTTTACATAGCTCGTTTAATATTTCTGTTCCACCAGCAAAAAAAAAAAAAAGAAAAAAGAAAAAAAGAAAAAGAAAGAAATAAAAAATAAGGTGTATAAGATTTATACTGTACACGAGCTACAGCTGGAAACCTATGAGAGAAACTGATATGACAGCTGTTTTATCCTTTCAATACTGAGCAGTAAGCTAAAAATACACATGATAAGCGATGTGTAAAACGTGATTTACTCCGGTACATTAGCTTATTCCGTATAACATACACTGTATGACGTGCGTGACGTTAAATATCTGAGACGGTCTATGAGGCGACTAGCGCATCGTGAATGTTATCGTTACAGTATTAAGAACAGTCTCTTTGCTCAGATTTATGACGTTGGTGGGTCGAAATAAATAGACAAATAAATAAATAAAATCGTCGAATACGTCAAGTGGGTGTCGCGGCAGAAAATTAAACCGGTTTGAGCGCTGTCCGTCAGGCCTGTTTCAACGCAACAACATGCTATTTTAGCCCGGCCGCCGCCGCTGCCACCGCCGCCGCTCTCCCACACAGGCAGCGAGGCTAGCGCTAGCTTCGACGCCTGGACCCAGCGGCCGCCTTAGCTGTCAAACAAGCCTACCGAAGTTCACAGCCATCGCCGAGACCGCAACGATTTTATCTCCCGTTCCCCGAATTTGCCCTCGCACTGCAGACATGCTCCCCCCGCCACCTGCCTCTTCGTTCCTTGCTCCCCCTCTCCTCTACATCCCTGAGAGTGGCGGGCGGCTCACAGCATCTTTCTCCTCTTCTCCTCTGGCGTGTCCTCCTCCCTCACCGGCGGTTGCACTGCACAGGTAGAGGGGATGTGGGGCGAAACCGAGAGAGAGGGGGGAAAAAAGGATCCGCAGCTCGGATTAAATGGACGACTTCTCCTCTCTTCCTCCTCCTCATCCACCGCCGCCACACTTCTGACAGTAGTTCGCGCAGTGTAAAAGGCTCCCTCCTCGGTTCTATGCTGCCTTCGGTTTTCTTGCCGTAAATCGATATTTTCCTCTCTCCTCTTCCTTCCTTCGCCTCGAACTCGCATCAGCATCCGGGTCCCACTCTCCCCTCCCCACCTCTTTTCTCCTCTTCTCTCCCCCTCCTCTCCATCCTCTGTGTCCTCCCCCGCCCTGCCTCGTCTTCTCCTCCCTGTCGCCTTACTCACAATACGCTGATCTTTGCATTCACCTCGGCCCACAGTGGGGGTCCCTGGGAGCTGCTTTGTGGACACCTTCGTCACTTGAATAAGACGGTCATTTTTATTTATTTATTTTTAATCTGTGTGCCGGGGACACGGATGGGAGAACATTTAGAAAGATGGGGATGCTGGGCGTAATTTGGCCCACTTCTGGCCCGCTGCTTTCATTTGTCCCATTTGGTTGGCCACCTGATGTTTTTCTCTTTGTATAATGACAAATGTCAGCGAAAGTATAAATTAGAAGTCACATAGGGACATTTCATTTAGGTAATTGTTGCTTTATTGCCATGCAATTGAGGGGAGAAACAAAATAACAAATTTATACATGAAACAATAAAAACAGTTGTATTCATGGGTTTCATTTTCTAAATATTTTCCATTATAAATTATGGTAATACACCTATAAAGTACAAAATCTGCATTCTGTAGTTAGCCATATCCCAATATTTACATTCAGGTTTCAGCAACCAGAGTGCTGAATCAGAGAGTGAACTGTACAAACGACTCCTAAAGTATTTATGATTAAATCTAAAATTGTTACTTTAATGTTTTCAGTGTTTTTAAAATCTGTTTTGTGTAACTGTTACATGTTTTTGTCCAGCTTTATCAGCTGCTCACATGATCAAATTAGTTCAGTCTTTAGTTGTTGAAATTTATTTACATATTTCTGATTATTTTACTGTGCACTGACTATTCCCTGTGGATGTGCAAAATATAAAATGGTAATAAATAAGTAAATAAAATAATGTGTGATACAATATATATTTGAAGAGGACTATTGGATTTATGAATCAACTTTAAATGTCATACTTTAAAAATCCCAAAATGTAAGAACTGCAGGAATCTATTTGCACAAAACGGAATACAAAACTCGGACATCACAGCTGGCATTAAAAAAGAAAGAAAAAAGCTGCATCAAGTGGGACATTAGCAAACAAGGATTAACGTGAGTGTGCAGCTCTCAGATTAAATTTCTACATGAGAGAAAAATGTTTGCAAAGTGATGCTGAAGTCACCTGTTTTCTGCATGGTGGGTTATTCAGCTCATTCCTGACTGCAATTAATTGGCAAAACTAATGTGACTTCATGGTAATGGAAATAATGATATACAGGACATGCCTCATAAAAAGGAAAGAAATTACAGTGATTCATTTGTTTGCCATCTTGTACTATGATGAAGCATTTCAACATGTATTTTTTAATGGTCTATTTTCAAGCAAAAAAATAAAAGATGTATTTTACATTTTCATAAGGACCTTACAAAAGAAAAAAAATAACTGCACCTCAAAACTTTTTTTTTTTTTTACAGACAAACAACCATTATTCTCCTTATATGAAGACTAAATAGAAAAGGCAGATGTTGTGTACCAGGCAGAGATGACAGTTTTATATTAACAACAAAAAAAAGAAGTGGGACATTGGAATGTATCATCTATAAAGTGGCCTGAAAAAAAAATCTCTAAAATCTCAATTTGAAATGTGGTGTGTGGGCGGATAATTCCCCAAAGCCCATCTTTATCCGTGCCTTGCTGGTTGATTTGCACGCAGCCAGGAAGATATGTTTCCAACTCTGAAGCAAAAATAGGACTGACAAGATGCTCCTCCTATCTTCCATTTTTTTTTTTTTTTTTTATGTAGCAATTTATCTAGATATTCATGTACTTGCTCATTTTAGTAAGACGTGTGCTTGGCAAGAGGAACTGAATAAAATACCCTTTAAGTGGAAACAACAAGCAATCTACAACCAGGGCCTTTGTCATCCTTTGTCTGGTTTTGTAGCGTGCAACATTTGGAATAAAGGGAAGAAGAGCCGAAGGAGGAAAAAAAAGAAATAGGGCAAGCTGCAGCTACAGACCTCCGTCTGCAGGTTTAAGATTTTGGGAACACAATATTATTTGTGTTGTTTGTAAACTATATTTTTGGTGTGTGTGTGTGTGTGTGTGTGTGTGTGTGTGTGTGTGTGTGTGTGTGTCACTTTGGATGGATTGCGTCTGAAGCAGCTTGATTTATTCGGTAACATTCCGTTTGTCAGGGGAAACCTTTGGACTTCTGGAGAGCTTTCTCTCAAGATGATAAGAAATGCTTAAGAAACCCAACTCTCAGGTCTTTTCATCCTCCATAACCGGCGCACTTTCCCACAGTTCTCTCACTGGATGTCAGCCCGAAAAACTGGAGGAGTGACATTAAACTGCTCAGAGCAGAAACTGATGTGAGGATTAGGCAGAGATTAACCAGATCTTCTTAATTCCATTAAGAGCTGCTATTATGCTTGGCCCATAAAGAGGATCCAACAGCCATTGCATCTTATTATTAAAGAAGATAAAAAGGTAACAATAATGTGATTATCCAAAGAATACAATACACAGTCTTTGTTATAATGGTGCCACTTTATTATTATTATTACATGTACGTAATATAACAAATTTACAGTACATAGATCCATGCTATGATACGGCGCAGTGGTGTTATAATGCAAAGTTTTTGAAAAGAGGCTTCAGATTCACATGCCATTGGCCTTGTCACATCAACCCCCCTCTGTAGCATTTCAGATGGTTCAGTCCAGTGAAATAAGCCAGGCAGGGAATGCTGGGAAAAAGGAGGACTTTGAGAAATTGAAGCTGTGATTGAAGAATAACAAAATAGGAATTGAAAAGGTGTTATGGGTGTTCCAGTTGCAACAAAACATACTTTTTGAATCATTATCATCTATTTATGAAAACTTACAATTGTAAGTGGTCATTAAACACAAGCTAACCCCACTCTTACTTCTTTAAAGTTAGAATAAAAAAAGAACTGTTAATTTGAGAAAAACACAGAGAAATGGTGCCCTGATGAGAAGCAAGGCTCGTACAAATAATCAGATTACCTGTGTTTTTGTAGCCTGTACATACAGTACAATCTCCATAAACAAGAAGTCAATCATATTATGTTGGTTGATCCACTTTTTACACATCTAAATTTATATTTTAGGGGATGAAAAAATCATGGAAGGCTGCTCTAGTGGAGTTCTTTAACCCAAATCATATTCCTTTGCATTCAAGGTAAATAAGATGATGAACATACCTGCGTTTTTTTTTATGCTTGACTCTTATCGCCTTATCTTGAAACAATTTTAAGGATAAGTATATTTTCTAATATGTATTACCTTTTGAATCATGATCCTTCAGACAGGGTTTTTATACAAGCCTGGAAAGCATCAATCAGATCTTTACAGTCTTCCACTCCCTCCTTTCTGACACTGAAACAGAGATGCAGATACACAAACACAGTTATTCTCTCCTGCAAGGATTTTATCTCAAAGTGAGCAACCCATCTAATGTAAACATAAAAACGCACACAAAAATGATTACACAAGACGGTATCTCAGCTGCAACTCTGTTAAGGATTTAAGATATCACTCTAATCTTAGTCTGCATGAGCATTGGAAGGATTACTGCAGCACTGACTGATAATACTGAATTTGAGCCTAAAAAGCTGCTCTTATCTGCATTGAACTCCGCAACATGAGTGAATAATCTGAATGCTGACACACGTCACTGCTGTGCGGGGAGTCACAACTTATGTCCGATGCTTATTGTATGTAACATGAACCAGCTGGTCCTCAGCATGTCGTGGGTCAAACACGTGAATCACCATTTTAAACCTTGGATCTATTTATGTATCCAGAGGTATTTGGTTCAGAGTGAGAGTGTTGGCACGTGTCAGCCTTGAGAAGAAAACAAACATTCGATTTCAACCCTAAGATTTACAAATGAACAGTCACTTGATACTTCTATGTTTCTATAAATTGATAAATAATCTAAGTCAGAACAGCAAAGATGCACAGAAACAGTTTGGACAAATACTTGCTCGCAGTCACTCCCACTTAAAATTCAAGGCTCGGTCAAATAATCTTGAATGCATAAATGCAGCTCCTTGTGCCAAAGTTTCCTTTTGAAGCAATTCAATTAATAAACACTTATGCTCAGGACTCACCATTTGTCAACATCCTCCCTGATAACAAGGCATGGTGCTGGCACAGCCTCATTGGAGTCTGGCATTTTGACTGAAGACAAGTGGAGTTGGTGGAAGTGTGCTGCTGCATGAGCTGCAGTTAAGCAATGTTACGGATTAGTCCGAGGGATAGAGGGAGGTGTGGGGTGGGGAGGGAGGGTGAAGAGAGGGAGGAGGG
Organism: Nelusetta ayraudi; assembly: GCF_046127955.1. Lineage (NCBI taxonomy): Eukaryota > Metazoa > Chordata > Actinopteri > Tetraodontiformes > Monacanthidae > Nelusetta > Nelusetta ayraudi. The sequence goes on along the minus strand of NW_027466092.1, from coordinate 11,067,545 downwards.
ATCACATTAAACAAGATAAGCCTCAAAAGAGGAAATCTTGCGGGAAATTATTCGCATATACAAAAGGTCTCTGCGTTTGACACAAAATTCAACATTTTCGTGTAACTTTGTTGAATTTACCACTTTCCCCTCCCCATATTGACATCTGTCCATACATACTCCACTTTTTAGTTGACAGTCTTACTAATGAATATGCATATAGCAGACCTTTAGAGTGGTGCATTACGCATTACAAAGGCCTCATAATGCATCTAAAACACTCACTAGGGGAGGGCCGTTTTCCTGAAAGAAGATTTGAAAGCTTATCAGGCTGCGCTGAAGGCTGCATTTGTTTAACAGATAAATGTTGAATTAGCATTGAACATGCCATCAGTAAAGATGCACCTAATAGGCTGAAAATAAACCAGAATTTGAGGGGTTCTTAACTATAAATGAAAAAAGATGCATCAGGAAGGCTAATCCTCGAGGAACAATCATTTGAATATACAGCCGCTAATCCTTTTCAGAAGTGTTCCCATTGCATTCTCATTGCATTATTTTTCGTTAGATCTTTATAGAGCACATCGTTATTATGAGTTCATTTAAATATTGTTAGATGAGAAGGTTTTTATGCAATTACCGTTTTTAATCAAACTTCTTAAAATTACAGTGACACATTTGCCTAAATATTTTTGAAATAGCTTAGTTAATGATTTGCTAAGGTATGTACAGACATTTAAATATACTTTTTCTGAACGATAACCAAAACTAATTTTAAAAAAAATGCTACAACGTTGAAATGCAATGCCATAAAAAAATATATGTATATATATGTATGTAAATACATATATATATATATATATATATATATATATATATATATATATATATATATATATATATATATATATATATATATATACGATATGTATTATTTTTTAGTTCTGCTGCGCCAGAATTTAGATTCACCACTAGAGGGCAATACCATCATCCACACAAAGATGAATTCACGCTATACGTAGCGTCCTCTTGGGCGTACATCACTACAACCCATAAACAAAAGGCGTAGCGTTTCTATTCACCAGTATTAACTATTATGCACGGCATAATGTGCCTTCCCCGAGTCTCACACCCCGCTGGTTACGTAGGATAATTTAAGGAGACCACGATGGCTGATGCGTATTCGGGAAGAAGGAAGGACACCTTGTTCAAGAATATATGAAATGTGGGCAATGGAACCATCCTTTTTCAGCCTTGCACCCCCCCAACCCCCTCCAGATCAGTGATGCCCCCTCTTCCTCCTTTTTTTTTTTTTTTTAATAATCACCATAAAATCCAGTGTGCCATCTGCCGGCAAGCAAATCAAGCGCATACGGTGCCGATCAGACAGGTTCCTGCCACAACCGTGACCAAAAAGAGTGAGAAATAAATCTGAAAAAGATGCGTATCTCTGACATGCAGATTATGCATAACCTGTTGTGTGTTATGTTTTAATTATGCTTGAAACATCGGACAGGATGAATAATCGCCGGGGCCACCACAGCTTGCATCAATCTTGCAGACTGCGTGCGGCCTGCATGAATATGGTTTATTACTGGACTTTTCGCGCTTGAATGCGTCTCGCAGGCGTACAGCTGTTTCGTTCGGGTGTGTGTCGGAGGTTTGTTCTAAAAAAAAAAAAAAAAAAAGCGAGAGAGACAGAGAGAGAGAGAGAGAGAGAGAGAGAAAGGAACGGGAGAGAGAAAAAAAAAGGCGCAGTCGAATTTGGCACCGTTTCCATCCGCCCTTCGTCCAGGGTTTGTACGAGAGACAGAGAAATGGAGGTGGAGGGGGCCAGGCCGGTGAATGGAGGTCACCGCAAAAAACCAGTGCCGTGCGTGAGTGCGTGAGTGACGGCGCGGTCGGTCAGACAAGGGAGGAGAGGGAGGGAGGAGGACGGACAGCGGCCAGCCGCCTTCAAAAATGGCGTCTCCGGAGGAAAATGAGTGAAAAAATATTAAAACGCGGCCTGCTTTCTTTGCACTTCCTCGTTGGTGTAGCAGCGTAACATTTTTTCTTTCTTCCATTCCCCCTCGTCGTCGAGCGAACTATTTGGTCTCGAAGGGTTTCGGGGAGAGAAGTGAGGACACACTGGGAGAGTCTGGGGCTTTTTTTTGTCGAGGGGGGTATTTTATTTATTTATTTATTTATTTTTTAAAGGCAGCCCTGTTTTATTTTGATGCGTCGTTGATGACAGCTAGCATCTGCTGCTAGCCGCGGCGGCGCACACAGGGCTCCGGAGGGGGTGGGAACGATTTGCATGCGAAGAAAAGAGATTTTGAAACACACGGAGCAGGGGTGGGAAAGCAAAATTCTTTGCACGTCTGCTACCGGGCGGGTGGAGGTGGATGAGGGGGGCGAGACATGATCGGTACCAACGTGGCCCCGTCAATCGCGATCGTTTTTTCTGGTGCTAGCAGCAGCAGCAGCAGCAACAGCGGCGGCTGTAGTGGTGGTGGCGGCGGCGGCGGCGTAGTAGCAAAAAGCAGCCTAGCCTAAAAGAAAAAGGGGAGGAGAGACCGTGTGTGTGTGTGCGTGTGTGTGTGTGTATGTGAGAGAGAGCGAAGGGACGCGTTCGAAATCAAATGTTTATCGGCAATTCGCCCATCGCCGGCCGAATCCGCGGCGTCTTCGCCATGAGCGAATTTGGACCGAATCTGCGTGCGTGGAAATGATCAGCGCCAGAGACGCAAGAAAAGGAGAAAGACTGGCTTTTTTCGGAAGAGAGGTGCTTGGATTATAACCCCGTAGACCCCCCTCTTTTTTCATCCAGCTTTCTCCTCCTCCCCACCATTTCTCTTTCAATATGCTGTTTCCCACTCCTGAGGACTTGCTTATGAAACCGGGGAAAATAGCCTGAAACGGATCGAAGGAAGAAAGACTGGGACTCTTTTTCTTTTTCATCCCCCTCCTCTCCTTGTGCGACGATCTCGTTGCTTTCGTCCAACATAGCGCGCACACGCACACACTCAGACCGCAGCGACATAAATGGATAGAAATTACCCGGGAACAGGATTTGGTGATTTGGGCGCTGGAGCAGGATGGAGTTACGAGCGATCGGCAAAAGCAAGGTATGCATCGGATTCAGACAATGTGCATGCATCAGTGGTACTCTTGCAAGACAACGCTTGTGACCTATGTAAACAACGCACACACACACACACTCACTCACACACAAAAAAGAATGTCGCCACCGGGTTCATTTATTGAGCCGTGCCTTCCTCACCACCGCCGCCGCCAGCCCCCATTATGTGTTGTGCATTGTCATCTGTACAGTTTGCATAGTAATAATATTAAATCGGGCTAAAAGAGGGAGGGGGGGGGGGTGATCGTAGCCGTGTGCGTGTCGTGGGGGTGGGCGGGGTGGAGAAAGGAAAAGGTTGGGGGAGACATGAATTGTGTGATTGACAGACGTGGGTTTTAGGTGGACCTGGCGGATCGGAGGAGGAGGAGGAGGAGGCGGGGAGGGTGGTGGTGGTGGGGTGTCTGGAGCATCCATAGGAATTATTGTTCCCCGTGTGCAGGCCTGGACACAGACCATGGTACATAAATTCAGCGGATTGATAGGAGATGCGAAGAGTGCAGACGCAGCAGACCCCCCCTCTCCATCACAGCAAGCTAGCCCCCTCCTGACAGACATCAACAAGATGAACTGATGCATATTAAGCCCGGATGATGCACCTTTAATGAAAAATGTGGTTGCATTGCAAAGACATTTTCAGAGGGAGAAAGGGAAGGGGGAAAAAAAAAATCAAGGTGGAGATTGTACTGTCCCCGGGCTGATCTGATTTATTTAACATTTTCTCCCGATCGTGATCTTGAGAATTGGGGGTGGGATTTATCTATTTATTTATTTTATTTATTTTATTTATTTAAATTATCGTTATCATCATCGTCGTCATCATCATCATTATTATTACATTCTGTGGGTGGTTTCTGGTCATTTGCATGACTAAATTCTCAAAGTCAAATCTTCTCGGCGTCAAACGTGCAATTTAGGGGGTTCGCCGAAAATATGAAATGAGAGCAAGGTGATGGATTCAAACATGGGAATTACCTGGTATGTGCAAAATTGCTCATGTAGCTTGACGTTAGCCTGCGAGCTAGCGTCATGTTGCATAGAAGCCACTCGAGGCCTGTGCACGCCAGCAGCTCTCCGTGCTGCCGATCGCATTTTGCACAAATTTCAATAGTTTGACTTAGAACAGGCTGCTCGAACAGTGTCGAAAGTCACAATGGCAGTCGTGCCGTCACAGAGGAAGCGATATTTGGCCCGGCAAAGCAGGATAACCGCTGGTGTTTGCATGCAGCTTAGCATGCATTTGCGTCGCCTTGCACCATCCAGCTGTTAGCCACATCAACATAAATACACTCCGATAAATTACCCACTCGACACCAAGTGAAAGTGAGACATTTGCAATTAGGTTGTTTCGGCTCTTTATTTTGATTTTTGTCGCCACTGCTTTATTCAGACATACATGACTGGCCTCGCAGGTTTGGGCCTTGTCTCTGCATTTGTAACGTAGCAGCTAGGTGGTGTTGCTAACAGCATAAAAATGCTAACATGTTGTCTGGCCAGTCAGCCGACAAGCCACGCATTTCATATCATGTCTGTGATGGAGCCAGGTTCTATATATGGAAAAACCACAAGGTTGAATAAAAAGACGATCCACTCCGTACGTCTGCAGATTTTGCCGTGTGACTCTCGCGGATCCCTCATTAGAATTGCAAATTTTGTATCCCCTCTTATTTTGGCATGTAACTTAAATTGATGGTGTGATTGATTTGTTCTTAGTATGCTGCACCCCCCCCCCCCACACACACACACACACACGCACGCACGCACGCACACAATGTAAAGGTGTATAACTCTTCATAATTAATTATTAATAATTAGCACAGAACTGGATGGGTGAATTGGTTTTATAGAATTTATATTCAAAATTAAGTGTCATCTGAGATTGTCAATTTAGTGTTGAGGAATTATTATTAATAATGTTGTTGCGTTTTTGCAACCAGGTAAATAACCACAGACAACATATTGATATTGGCATTGATGATATGACACACATATTTTATATAAGTAAAACAATTAATTTCAATGTCTTTTTTGAAGGGGAATAAATTAAATAATGATAATCCAGGTCCGGCCGGTTCTTTTCTCTGATTTCTCAGTGACATTTTGAGGAATGATGGGGTTTATGCAAAACTGCTCTGAAACTAATGAGACTTAACACTTGGATACTCTCTCCTTCCTCCACAGCCTTGTGTATGGGAGTTCCAGATCATCCCACCCTGAGTCTGAGCTCCTTCACAGACAAGCCTACGCCACCCCACACCCTCTGCAGGGCTATGCTACCAATCACCACCCAGGGAGCTCCGGCCAAGGCGGGGCTTGGGGAGCAGCTGGACGGAGTTTGGGTGAGATAAATGTCATACCTTCCATGTCACCACCATAAGGGGCCCCCTGCGATGAATTATTGCTCCTCTTCATGCAGGCTCAGCTACAGATTATTGTCATTGAAGAATGTGCGCATTACTGCTCGACTGAGTTTAAGTCTTGGATGTTACACCCGGATTTTAAAGGGAATATGTAGGCATGGGGTTTAGTGTCAAACAGGTGATTTCAATGTGGCTATTTTTAGCAATCTACCTCGAGTTAGACTTGGAAATTGTGACACCTTGATTTAAATTTGTGTGCCTGACTGCACACTTGCCAACAAGCCTCAATTTCTTGACAGAATATTAAGACTCTGATGATAAAATCCCTTCTCTCGCCCGCTTTCGTATTCAGATTTAATCTGTGTCGCTGCCGGTCTGCTGCTCTAATTTGCATTTTTGATTGCTCGGTCACATTACGCGTTTCTTTTTTTATTTCCTTTGCAAAAGGTCTGTCAGGGCTGTTTGACACGGGCCTGCACCATGCCAGCCCGTCTGCCCCAGACGCCTCGGTCATGAATCTGATCTCGGCCCTGGAGTCCCGGGGTCCCCAGGCGCCCCCCTCTGCCTCCTCCCTCCTCTCCCAGTTCCGCACGCCATCCTGGCAGACAGGTAGGGCTGAGTTGGAGCTTTCATCACATATTGACTTTTTAACAGGTACTCCTGTCAACATGACAGATGTGCCATTGTCCGTTATTTAATTACATTATAATTGGGATAGATGATGCTATTTTTGCATTTGGTACAAATTAGACTTACTTACAGGGTCAATACTGCTGTTGTTTTCATTATTTAAAACAAATGTGACAGCTTGATTATAACAATTATTTTACAAAATGTCTTCCTTTTCCCTAACAGCGATGCACACGCCTGCTCCTCCTGAACTATTCATCTCTGGAGCCCTTCCCGGCTCCGGTTCCTTCCCTTCCTCCTCAGCTCTCTCTGCCTATCAGCATCCAGCATCCTTTTCCAGCCGCTCCTTCCCCGCCGCCTCCCTTTCCCTCCAGGACACGCCAACATTCAGTCCCACATCCAACGGCCTGCTCTCCCCACATGACTCCCTTCTGCACATCAAGGCCCCTTCCCAGTCCAGCCTGGGTTTTGATAGACTCCTGTCCTCGCAGGGTGCTGCCGCAGCTGCCTACAGAGGCAGCCAGGATCCCACGAGTGCCACATCAGCCCAGGCATCCTCTGCCAGGCACCTGCAGTCGCACCAGTTCAACCTGCTGTCGTCACAGCTCCAGGACCAGTCGTCCCAGTTGTACAATGCGTCGGTCTTTTCCTCGGCGCAGCCGCAGCCGCAGTCTCAGTCCCAGTCCAATTCGGCCCAGGAGCGGGCGGTCCCCCGGCAGGACAGTGTCATCAAGCACTACCAGAGGCCCACGCCGACCCAGTCGCAGCTCTCCTCCTCCGCCGCTCACTCCCTTCAGCACTACCTGAGCTGTGGAGGGGCGGGGTATCAGCAGATCGCCAGCCACCACAGGCACGCCGGCCTCTCCTGCAGTCCACTCGGGGACCAGAGCCCGTCGTCCGATCACAAGCCCGCCGCTCGCACTGAGCAGTATCGGCCCATCATCCAGCCACCCTACTCCTCCTCGTCCTCCTCGTCCTCGTCCTCCACCACCGGCAAAGGTACCAAAAGCAGCTCCAGCAGCGGCTACTCCTCCGCCAGCTCCGCCTCGTCCTCCAGGACCCCCCACACGCCCCCCTCCGCGTCCTCCACGTCCTCCTCTTCCTCCTCTTCCTCTGCCACCTCGGGGGCGCACCCTTCCAACTCCATCCCCACCTCCAGTTCCAGCGCAGCCCCCTCCAGGCAGCAGCCTCCCCCCCAGACCGCTCCCCCTCCCCCAGCCCCTCCGCAGCAGCAGCAGCAGCAGCAGCAGCAGCCCCCTTCCACTTCCTCGTCAGCGGCGCAGTCTCTCCCCAAGTCCTGCCTCTCTGGCTATGGCTCTCCCGTGCCCCCGGTGAAGACCCCCACCTCCGCCCTCACCGGTCAGACTCCACCCCAGCAGCAGACACAGTCATATTCGCCGAATCAGCCCCCGACTTCCCACCTCGCTCAGTCTTACGGAGGCTTCAGTTCACCCCAAGCCCAGGACCTGAGCTCAGGTACGGGCGGGAAAGGCTATGGGAGTCTAGGGGGCCGAAGCCAGTCATACTCCACTGATCTGTACGGAGCCGACTCTGCCTATGGATCGCTTCCCTCCTCCCTGGGCGGAGCGGGAAGCCCCTCGCTAGGCTACGGGGCCCCGGGTCACTCACCTGCCCTTCTGAGGTCAAGCGGTTCGTCAGGAAGCGGCGCGTCTGGGGGAGGAAGCACCAGCGGCACAGGCAGCGGGAACTCGGGCTCCGCAGGGGGAGCAGGAAGCAGTCTGGCCAATGAGAGGGGCAGCAGCGGCGGCACGTCGTATCACATCCCGGACTCCAGCCCTTCTCCGTCGGGAACCTCGGGCATCATCCGTCCTGGGCTGCACTCTCCGGTGCCCACCTGCCCGACCCAGTCCCCAGGGGGCGCCAGCTCTAACAAGTACATCTCCTCGGTCCTCTCCCCCACCTTCATGGCGTCTCCGCAGGGCTACCCAGACACCAGGGGCCCCAGCTCCCAGCCCCCGTCCTACCACTCCAGCTCCTCCAAGAGCAAGGCGGACGCCTCCATGCTCGGGGTGGGAACCCAGAGGTCCCAGGAAGAAGTGGACGACGACGACGAGTTTCTGATCCAGCATCTGCTGCAGGCGCAGGCCAGCCCCGCCCCTCAGACCGCCCACCACCACCCCCAGCAGCAGCCCCAGCAGGCTTCGCAGCAGGCGCAGCCTCAGCCCCAGTCGGCGGCGCCGGCCACCGATTCGGGCAAAGGACTGAGCTACGACATGGGCAAAGCCTCGGAGGAGAGGTACCACCCCCAGAGTGTCATTCGTACCCACAGTGCCACATCCACCGCCGGAATAGGCAACGCGGGTGCAGGCGGGTCCATCTCAGGATTGGACAGCCAGCTGGAGATGTCACTGAAGAAGCAGCAGCAACATCAGCAGCAGCAGCACCACCATCAGCAGCAGCAGCAGCAGCAGCAGAGGAACGAGAGAGCCGTTGGCAGCAGCAGGGGCGGCGGAGGGAGAGGCAGCACCGAGCAAGTGCACCCCCACCTCCATCACCATGACAACTTGGGTTCGGTCGTCCACTACGGGAGGGGAGATCCATACAGCCAGCACTCCCTCGCTCCCCAGCACTCCTCGCACAGCCAGCACATCTCCTCGCACTCGCAGATGCCGTCCCACGCCCAGATGGAGCTCCAGAAGAAGCCGCAGGAGCGCCCAGAGATCCCGTACCCCCGCAAGACGCCCGAGGTGCAGCAGCAGCAGCAGCAGCAGCAGCAGCAGCACTCCCAGTCGCAGGCGGCCGCTGCCGCGTCCCTCATGGACTCGCCCACCGACCAGTCCCGCCAGCCGCCGCACATGCTCCAGTCCGTGCTCTCCCACACCACTCGCAACAAGCTGGAGCCCCACCAGCAGCACCACAAGATGGACTCGCACCGGCCGCACCAACAGCACCACAAGATGGACTCCCACCAGCCCCATCCGCAGCTCCCGAAGATGGACTCCCATCAGCATCAGCAGCACCACAAGATCGACTCGCACTCCCACCAACACCATAAAATGGACTCGCACTCGCAACAGCAGCACCCGCTGGGCGGCCAGCAGGCCGTGATGGAGGGCGCCGGCGGTGCGCTGGTCTCCAGCAAGCACCAGCCTCCGTCCCAGTCCCAGGCCACCCAGCTGCAGCTGCAGCTCCAGTCCCAGGCCTTGGAGGTGGCGGCGGCCCACTACAACCACGGGCCCCCTCCGCCCCACCCGCATGAGCAGGGCCCGGTGAAGCAGAGCTCCGTGGTGTCCCCGCTGGACCTGCTGGAGCGCTCCCTCTCGCAGACCTCCAGCACGGATGTGGCCGTCGCGGACGACCGGCGCGGCAGCGGCGGAGGAGGCGGAGGCGGCGGCGGCGGGAGGAGCGGCGGCGACCGCCACCGACAGCAGCAGGAGCAGCAGCAGCAGCAGAGGCAGCACCCGTCCCACCACCACTCACAGCAGCACGCCGCCTCCGAGTTGCACTCGTTCCTCTCGGAGCCCGACATCGGCCTCTCCGCCCAGTCGCACATGCACCACCTGTCGCAGCATCACCCGCCGCCGCCGCAGCAGCAGCACCCGCAGGCCCACCCCCACCACCCCCACGCCCAGCCCCACCCGCACCACATAGCCCCGCCCTCCGGCTCGGCCCAGCCCGACCCGCAGATGCCCCCTCAGCCCGGCCAGCTGGACCAGCAACGTGGCGAGCAGCACCAGTTCGACACTGTCAGCCCGGTGGACAAGGCGGATCAGAGTCAGCAGAGCAACCGCTTTGTGCCCCTCACGTCCATCTGCTTCCCGGACTCCCTCCTCCAGGACGAGGACCGCTCCTTCTTCCCGGGCATGGAGGACATGTTCTGCGCCGAGGACTACAAGTCCAGCTGCGCCGGAGGTGCAGGACCAGGGCAGGAGGACATGAGCGAGGGCCACGGCGGAGCCGAGGGCCTGGACTCCATGAAGGCGGGTCAGAGCGGCGGCGGAGCAGGGAGTGGTGCCGGCGGCGGCGGCTACGACCTAATGGGTCATCACGGCGGAGATCAGGGTTACGAACAATATTGCCACGGGCTGGAGGAGCCCAGCAACAACACCATGACTCTGGACCTGGACTCCCTCAAGTCCCACGAGCTCCCATCTACTGTCAACACGGAGCAGCTCGGCCTGATCCAGTCCCAGCCTCCAGCCATGGGTTTGGGCTCCAACAGCGCCGGGCCCAACAACGCCGGAGCGAAAATGTCCGCCGGGCCCGGAGGTCCCAGCTCAGGAAGCGGCTCCGGAGGCCTCCAGTCGCCCATCTTCTGCTCCTCTCGTCCCAAGAAGCTGCTCAAGTCCAGCTCCTTCCACCTGCTGAAGGAGCGCAGGGACCCCAACACACTGCCCAAGAAGAGCTACGCCCAAGAGTACGAGTTCGAAGACGACGAAGACAAGGCGGACCAGCCGGCGGACATCCGGCTCAACAGCCGCAGGCTCCCGGACCTGCTGCCGGACTTGGTGTCGAGCTGTCGGAAGGGAGGTGGCAGCGGATCGCTGAGCCCCTTGATGAGCGACATCGACTTCTATCACTCGGGCTACTCCACCATGAGCTCGCACTCCCTCATGCCTCAGGACGGGCCCAAGAAGAGGGGCCGGAAGCCCACCCGACCCAAAAGAGAGGGCCCGCCGAGGCCGAGGGGGAGACCCCGCATCCGGCCCATGCCCGAGCCGTACACTCCCAGGGGCATGCTGGGAGAGCTGGGCGGCACGTCCATAGGCGGCTACAACGTGGAGGGCCGAGGTCGAGGCAGGGGCCGCGGGAGCAGAGGCCGCGGGGGCCGCAGGGAGGACATGTACCTGGAAATGAGCGGCAAGGAGCAGGATCAGATGCACCACCATCACCTCCAGCAGCAGCAGCAGCCGCCCCCGCAGCAGCTGCATCACCAGCAGCCGCTGCCGCCACCACAGCAGCAGCAGCAGCTGCATGAGCCCATTCCTCCTCTCAAGGTCAGTGAGCTCCGAGAGATCACGACTCCAAGCAAAGCCTCCTTTTTTCTAAGTGATCATTTCTCGCCATTGTAAATGTGAAAAAACTGACACAGTCCACGAACCAACTGTGTGTTTTTGTTTTTTTTGTTTATAGATCAAGCTGCCAATCGGTACTCTCTCCTCCTCCGACGCCTTGCTGAGGACGGACTCCCTGTCTGGCACTGACCCCGCCTTGTCAGACGGCTCAGTGGGCTCCGCCCCCTCGCTTGGTCTGAGTCCCGGCCCCCCCTGCAGTGCTGACAGCACCAGGAGTCAAGACAAGAATAAGCAGAAGGGCCACATGATGAGTGAAGGAGTGGATGAGGACGGCCTAGAGGACAGGGTGAGAACTGCAGGAATCAATTTTTTTTTTTACTTCTACATCTATTTATTTAGATTGTGTAAGGTTATTTTTAAACAACCATATATTCTTGCTATTCTGTAGAACCATATTTTATCCAATTGCAGCTAATATGCATGGATCTATTGACTGCACCTGCGAGTTGTTTTTTTTTTTGTTTGAGGTGCCAAGTTAAAACCCTCCATCCTCCAAGTGTTTCTGATTCTGATTACAATTAATTCATTTTTAACAGACAAAAAGAAAACCTCAGTGTGTAAATGACGTGTCGTCTGTCTTCCTGTCAGGGTGATGAGAAGGAGTCCGATTCCAAAGCCGGCTTCGTGGCTTCCTTCCTGGACTTCCTGAAGACGGGGAAGAGGCCTCCGGGTCTGGACATTTCTCCAGGGATGGAGGGCGACAACGTCGAGAACTCGCCCTGCAAGTCGGGCGGCCTGCGCCCGCTCTCCCCGGCGCCTCCCCCTCCCCCGCCGCCGCCTCCCTTCGGCGACGGCGAAGGCAACGGCGGCCTGGCCCTCGGCAACTGCTCCAGCCCCAAGCGGCTGGAGGACGAGCTGAAGAGGAACCTAGAGACGCTGCCGTCCTTCTCCTCCGATGAGGAGGACTCGGTGGGCAAGAACCAGGACCTGCAGAAGAGCATCTCCTCGGCCATCTCCGCCCTGTACGACACGCCGCAGCTGACGGCCAGCATCCAGCCGCCGCTCTCCCCGCCGCCGCCGCCCCCGCAGCCTCAGCCCCCCCAGTCGCCGCTTACCCCGACGCTGCAGCCCCCCACCCTCAGCCCGCAGCCGGCCATGCACACCCCGCACTCTCTGCCCCAGTCCAGCGAGCCGGACGTCCTGCAGCCGGAAGAAGCGGACCTGGATGAGAACAAAGAGGAGGAGGAGGAGATGGATGAGGAAGAGGAGGAGGAGGAGGAGGAGGAGGAGGAAGAGGAGGAGGAGGAGCAGAGGTGCACAGGTGGGGAGGCGGAGAGTGAGATGGCTGAGGAGAGGAAGCCGCAGCTGGCCACTCTCAGTGCGCCCACTCTCGACGGTACGGCTTCCTTTCTCTTTTTATTCTCTTTTTTCCTGATCGCAAACAGATGAAACCTTTTGGTTTTGGTTTTAGTTTCACGAGGAATGTCTTTAATTGACGTCTGCTCTTCCTTTTGCAGCCCCCCAGCCTGAGATCCCTCCAGCGCCGGCCACCCCTGAGCCTCCGTCTGCCCCGCCCTCTCCCACCTCGTCTTCCTCGCCCTCTCACTCGCCCCTCCCCCCTCTGTCCCTCCCCTCGCCGCCACCTCCACCTGAGGAGCAGCAGGAGAGCTCGCAGCCCCCGAGCCCCGTCGCCGCCGCTGCCCCCACGTCTCCCTCCGCCTCCCCCTCCGCCTCCCCCTCGCCCTCTCCTCCACCGACCCCTCCTCCCCCGCCGCTGGCTGCCCTGCCTCAGCCGGCCTCGACCCCGACTCCGGCCCCTCCCTCTCCTCCGACGCCTCCTCCCGCTCCCGCCACCGCCACCGCCCCGGCTCCCGCTCCCACCCCACCTCCCGCGTCCGCCTCCCCTCCTCCCCCGCCCGAGAAGGAGTCGCCCATGCCGTCTCCGGAGTCCCCCGCCTCGCCTGAGGAGCCACTGCCTCCCAAGATCACCTCCCTGCACCTCGCCCAGAAGCAAGAAGACGCCGCCATTGCTGGCGAGAGTGAGGAGGACGAGAGCGAGAGTGGAGGGGAGGGCATCTTCAGGGAGAGGGACGAGTTTGTGGTGCGGGTCGAAGACATCCGGACCCTCAAGGTACGTAACGCCCAAGGAACTTTACATACTCGGACAGGCAAAGAGTTGATAAAGCCGACGATAAGTCTCAAGTCCAAAAAGCATGCATGTGAGGTCTATTGGAAACTCTAGATTGTCCGTAGGTGTGCATGTGAGAGCGAATGGTTGTTTGTCTCTATGTGGCCCTGCGATGAACTGGCGGCTTGTCCAGGGTGTCACCCTGCCTTCACCCTATGACAGCTGGAAGAGGCTCCAGCAGACCCACATGACCCTGAGCTCAGGAATAAAGCTAGTATTGAAAATGGATGGATGGATGGATGGATGGATGTTCATTTTCTCCTCAACCCAGCAAAGGCAAACATCCTCCTAGCAAATCCTCAATCGTTACATTGATTTGTCAGCGCGAGGCTCTAGGCAGACTAACTGATAGCTGAGACCGAGGAAATCTTGAATCGCTGCCTGCTGCCGACTTCCGAGGACTGATCCGTGCGCCATGTGTTGCTTGCAGCTGGCCCTGCAGACAGGTCGCGAGCCCCCGCCCATCTGGAGGGTGCAGAAAGCCCTGCTTCAGAAATTCAGCCCAGAGATCAAAGACGGACAGAGGCAGTTCTGTGCCACGAGCAACGTGAGTTCACCCTCAAGTCCGCAGCTGAAGACAGCACAGTTGTACACAAAGGTTTTTATGTCTGTGCCGTTCATATGTTTATATGCTATGTTGCGAAGAAGTAAAGTTGCCCCTCTGTGTTTGCGCCTCAGTATCTGGGCTACTTCGGAGATGCCAAGAGACGCTACCAGCGGATTTACGTCAAGTTCCTGGAGAACGTCAACAAGAAGGACTACGTCAGAGTCTGCTCCCGGAGACCGTGGCGCAGAGCCACGCCTGCTCTCAGGTGCCAGTATTTCTGTGGACAGATGGAGAATCCCTTACATATTGCATTAGGGCACGCTAGGTTTAGGTGGGATGAAAGACCCTCATAAGAGAATCCCAAAGGCCCCCTTCCTTGAACCAGGCATGGGAGAAGAGCTCCTAGTCGAGTGCCTGGAGGCTGCTATTCCACATAGGCAGTTCACTTTTACACAAATATCAAGTGATTCTTGCATGCAAGGGAAGGCGGGGCATCATTTTTTAACCCACACGTAGCTGTGCTAAATTCCCATGTGAAGAAATGTGATGTTTTCTGATTCCTTTTGCCATTCTTTATCCACTGGCTGTGTTTCATGGCCAAATTCCCAACTAATTTTCTTCATTGTGTCACAGACGCCAGCCCCTGCCCAAAATGGCCTCCCCTCCGGCCACGCAGGTGCCGCCAAAGGTGCCGGACAAAGAGGAGAGGGTGACGCCTCCGATCCAGCGCGAGCAACGGGAGAAGAGCAAAACGGCTGCGGCCACGACAAAAGAAGCCAGAGAGAAGAAAGAGGCGCCAGCGACCGTTCTCAAAGCCAAGGAGAAGGAGACGGAGAAGGAGAAGGAGAAGGAGAGGCGGGTGCAGCTGCAGCAGGAGAAGGTGGAAAAACGTTCGGCCGCGGCTGAACGGAGTAAGGAGAAGAAGGCGGTGGAGAGGAAGGAGAAGGAGAAGCCTGAGCGCCCGCCCAAGTCCAAGCCTGTGAAGGTTAAGGCAGAACCGCCGCCCAAGAAGAGGAAGAAGTGGCTGAAGGAAATACCTTCGTCCTCCGACTCGGACTCGTCGGAGGAAGCAGCTAGCGAGAATGAAAGTAAGAGGCTGGAATTTATTTTTTAAATTATTATTATTATTATTTTCATTATTATTATTTTGCCATTGGAAACACATCTTTATATGCCTTCCAATTTCTGCTTTCCTTCGCCCCCAGTGCCTGTGAAAGGTGGAGTGAACAACCGTGCCATGAGGGAGATGTTCAGGAGCTACGTGGAGATGCTGGTCAGCACAGCTCTGGACCCCGACATGATCCAAGCCCTGGAGGACACAGCTGGTGAGAACACTGTCAATAAAGCTTTCAGTCAAACCTGGCAAAATGGGCAGGTCCGCAGAACAATGGCTGCAACAAAAAAAAAAAAATCATCTTTCAAATGTCAGTCTAGGATAATTTTTTTAGAAAACGACTCATTCTATCAGCCTGCAGTTTTAGCAGTCTTGAATAATAATCACCGCTTCTGACAAGTCGCTGCTGCCAAGACGCAGGGCCATTGTTGGGGAAAATGCCGCATTCAGACCAAGCTCTTGATCAGCGCAAAAAATCCATAGAAACAAGGTACGGCGAGCTGAAGGGAAGCCCAGCGCTGCCGACAGATCAGCAGCCAGGAGAGCGCGGCTCCCAGTCTGTCTCTGGCGGCGCAGTGATTGGCAGCCACATGAATAATGACTAATGAAGCCGCTTCTACCTTGATTGGCCACCAGATGAGCTTTACCTCCCACCGATGCGGAAGATTGACAGCATCCTCAGCGAACAGAAGAGGAGGCTGCTGAGGAGAGTCAGCATGAGCTCTCAGCACCAGGTAATCTGTTCACCGCGTTCTGCCTCACTCTGGAACGGCCCTCTTGATTTTCAGCCGCTTTCATTTCACGCATTATTTCGCTGGGTTCTGCAGCTGGAAAATGTGCAAATGTGTGTTGCTGCAGAGAATTAAACAGCCAGGCTCAATACCAAAGAGGCTTTGTAATTAAATGCTTATATACCACTAGATACAATAAATGTCTGTTCATTATTAACTCTGGTTATTTTCTCTGCAGCATTATTCATATGTCACTTTTTTATTTTTTTTGCATATTAAAAAGCTGCACAGTAAATCCTGCTATTTCTTTTGTTACTTTAGTAATTCATTTTTTTAAAACCTGATTTATGGTCTTTTGTTGTTTGTTTCATCCACTGACTGAGTGTCCTTGTCCTGGTTTGCAGGAGGTCCTGCATGCATACCCTCAGATCATCGTCGACCCGCTGGACACGGGGGTGGTGCGGGTGCGTCTTAGCGGGGATGCTTACAACCGCAAGACCCTAAACAGAGTTAAGAAGACCCTGCCTAAGCCGCAGGTATGTTTGCTGTTTGAGAATTTTTCTAAAAATAAAAAATAAAAACAAATCTGGGAGAGCCCAAATGCATTGTCCCCTTTTCCCCTTTCCCCTGCCTTTATCAAAGCTGCTCACTATTTGTAAGTCACAGGCTTATACCGGCCACTGTGGGAGGTTTTTCTGCCTGTATTCAGGTCATTGTTTTTGGGTGTCACTGAAACCAAGGCTTAAAAAAAAATGCCTTGTTACTGTAAAAAGCTTGGCACGGTTGCAGCAGATTGGACAGCTGGGGGCAGTGAGACAAAGATGGCTCCAGCTTCCCCTCAAACACCTGCCACACGTTTCCAAAACTGCCCCACTTCCACTCCCACTGGCAGAGACATTTAGTGAATATTTCTGTGTGTGTGTGTGTTTTTCAGGACATTAAACTCTCAGCCGATTCATACCGAATCTACAGTCTCTACCACTCCCTGCATCACTATAAATACCACACCTTCTTACAGTGCAAGAAGGAGGTAAGCAAGCACATTTTTTTCCATGCTTCAAACTGTTAGTTCTCTTCAGAGCTGTGAGTGTATTGTGTGGTAATCACTCAAAGAAACAGACTCTTTTTCTTGACTGTCTCTTCCTCTTCTTCTGCTCATGCTTCTCTTTATCTTTTTCCAAAGATGGCTATCAAACGAACAACAAAGACAATACGTCATGCACAAAATAATCACACATTGACATGTACCTGGCTAAAATGTGCCGCCACATGGAGCGGGTTTAGCTAGCGAGCCGTTACATTAATGTGGGCCAGCACATAAATAGCATTACGCCGCTTCCACAGCGGTGCCACTGTGTTGTTTATCAAAGGTGTGAAGTGTCAGCTGTTTCAATTTCAATTTAGCGTTCTAAATAAACAAGTAACACCTTGCATTTCTTGCATCCCTTTTCAACACATTTGCACTCTTACGCAAGTTCAGTGCCGTAGTATTCGATTTGGAACGCACTGCCTGATTTGAGTCTGAGCGTTTTACTTTCTTTTTTTTAATTAATTCTTATTTTTTCTTGTTCACACTTATCATCCTCTTTTCCAGACCAACACCATCGAGCAGGCAGCTGAGGACCCAGGTCAGGAGGAAGTGGTTCAGCAGTGCATGGCCAACCAAAGCTGGCTGGACACCCTCTTCAGCTCCTTCATCGAGCTGCTCACGCTCAGCACCAAAGCCTGAGTGAGGAGGAGAAGGACATGAAAGCGAGACGATTTTCGGAAAAAAAAGAAAAAAAGTGAAAGAAAACACAAAATAATTGAAAGATGGATCCCACTGTACAGCCCCCACTCCCCTCCTCAAATCTCTAAGATATGAGGATTTTTTTTTTTTGTTTTGTTTGTTTGGCTGTTTTTTAAAAGGCCATTGTCGAACACAAAGGGGATCTGTTCATGTGAGCTGGACACAATGTCCCTGTTCTTTTATTCTTGTTGTTGATCAAAGACTAAAGACACGTCTAACTTTGTGAGAAGGAAGAGAACCCCAAAGGTTCAGGGGTCGCTGGCCGGTCGGGAGGGAAGTGACCGTCGCAGAAAGAGGAGGCAGGGAGACGAAGCAGTGGAGGTGGTTGAGGAGGAGGAGGAGGAGGAGGAGGAGGAGGAGCCGCAACGCCAAGTCAACTGAGGAGCCACTGACATCTTGTTAACTGTGCGTCATAAAGACAATAGTTAAAAAGAACTCTTACCACTTAGTTTTTACATAAATTATTTTTTTGAGGACTAACATCAGCTGTTGGCTTTTGAAAAGCGTGGAAGAGGGTGAGAGTGCTTTTTGAATAAAAAGAAGAAAAAAACAAACAAACTGCGTGCAGAGTGTGCCGTTAGCAGCGTGAGCATGGGCTTGTCCACGGATAGAAACATGAAATGTGATCGCAAACGCTCTCTCGCTCCCTCCACATCCAGCGCTCTGTGAAGGGCGGCACCCGTCTGCTGTGTGATAATATATAAACACATTTTTATTATTTATATGAGGAGGTTTCTAACTTAAAACTCTCACAGGCGCTGGGTTGCTGCCCAAACATTTTCAATAAATGCTCTTTTTATTTGCCGCAGGTTCAATATACAATTGTATTCCCAACATATCCAAGCCGTCTTCCCCTCTAAAGAAAAGAACAGACGTTGAGCTCTTGGATGGATGTAAAATAACGACAAAAAAGGAAGAAAAGAATTAAAAAAAAGAAGAAGAGTATCGGAAATTCTATTTGAAACTTAACATTGTTGTGCTTCAGTTCAATCATCAGTCATGCAGCTGCAAAGAAAAATAAGTATCCATTTCCCACTTGGGATGAAGGAGTATAAATACGTAATATTTAAAGAAGAAATACTCATTTCATTTTTATCATTTTGTTGTTTTGTGCATACTATGACTTATTTTGAAAACAATCTAATTTTCCATAAAAACGGAAAAAATGCCATGTATATATTGTACAGTTCTTGATGAAAATTCTTTGTCCTTCTGTACATTAACTCTCCTGTATTTGAGAAACAAATAAAATCTGCAAAGAACAAACAGCCTTTCATTTTCCTACAGTGCAGGAGGAAGTGGTATAGCAGTGCAACACTCCTTTTCAAGACCTTGTGCTTTTATTCAGCTTTATTATTAGGGACTGAGCCCCAGCTAGTTGTTGTTGTTGTTGTTGTTATTGTTATTATTACTATTATTATTATTATTATTATTATTATTAATAATAATAATAATATTAATATTTAATGGTATGTCTGTTTCAGTGCATGTGAATTTGGGTTAGTAGCAAGCAAGGGCTCCAAGTAGAAAAAAAAAAAGTTTTCCAATTGATTTATTTTGGTGAATGGCATGCATGGGCATTTTGCAGTGGTTTCCACTAAACATAACAAGCCACTGACACAATAGATGTGGAAACAACTTGGTGTCAATTTACCTCTCGCAGTCATGGCACCCATTAGGAAAACAAAACAAACATTCCGCCGTAGGAACAAAAGCAACAAAACGGGTTAGAGCACTGGTTCCTCTTTGTCATATTTTGTCATCTGAACGCATGTGTGTCTTTTACAGCCCAAACCTCCTATTGAGGCAACTACGGATTGGGCATGTGGAATAGGCCCAAATCGCCAATTTAGGGTACGCGAACGCATCACCGTAGCCTCAATAGGGTTCGATTTGAACAAACCACAAGCCGTGTGTGTGTGTGTGTGTGTGTGTGTGTGTGTGTGTGTGTGTGTGTGTGTGTGTGTGTGTGTGTGTGTGTGTGTGTGTGTGTGTTCAAAGGGCTTGGCCTTGACGCCATCTTGCGGATGCCGCCGGCACTGCAAACGACGTCACATCTTGAAAACGAAACTGACGAGTCGGAGTTTCCCACGAAAACCTCCGGTGAAAAGGAAGCGGCAGCTCCTCTGTTGGCAAAGCAGCAGCGAGCCGCTTCCTTCACACGGCAAAAACTCTCGACACCCCGAGTGACACTCCTCGCTGTTGACAGGCCGCCACGCAAGCTAGCAGAGTTTCTGTCAGAAAAGCTGTCACTGCTGGTGAGTTTCAATCTTCGCCCGCTCCGGTTTCCTCTCGTTTTCTTGTTTATCCACCTTGAACTGCTCACAAGTCACTTTTCCCTATTTTTAATGTGTTGCTCTGTTGTTAACTTATGGTACTGCTCAGTCATCGAACCGGAAGCCTTAACCAACACAACCAACATGTTGTCGGTCACTTTAAAAAACAAAAAAACAAAACAAAAAATGTATGTTGATAGATACGTTGATTAATTAAAACCCACCTCAATGTTACGTTGTGAACAAATATTTTTCTTTTAGTTTTAATCTAAAATAGGATATCACCTCTAAAATTGTTTCATTCATACTCGAACATTATGAATTGAATATAGTCTTGTTTGATACGGGATCACATTACTAACACTCTACTGCTACTGTTGCTTCTAGTTGTAAAATATTCCTCACGTGATCTCTTGATAGGAGGATTGTTGTAGGCGCCTGTGATTTTTTTTTAAGCCCCCCCCCCCCCAATGAATTTTGAGCAACAAGCTCTATCAAACACTGCAACTTCCCAAAAAGAAAGAAAGAAAGAAAATGTTTTAGTTCTGATTATTCCTAGTCTATTTTGGATGAACACCTTCACGGTATTGGACAGTAAAATTACATTAGAACTTTAGCCTTCACAGTGATCTATCCATGGCATTACGTCTACACAAATTGCGATCAGGTTTGGCTCTCATGCTACTGATGGGGTTCATTTTTGTTCCTGTATTCACAGGCATGTCTCACTCCAAACCGCTGCTCATCCCGTGGCTGCGGGCGCACATCGACAGTGGCAAGTATCCTGGCGTCCAGTGGACAGACCTGGAGCGGACAGAGTTCACCATCCCATGGAAACACGCTCTGAGGCAGGACTCCTCTGATGCCGACGTCCTCATCTTTAAGGTCATTATATTATGTTACTAAATTCACATAAATCCCATCAGTACATTTTTCAACCTGTTATATTCTGTACATACTTATTCCAACATGTATTATTCATTTTTCATTATTTCACACCAGCACTTTATGGCAACAGTTCAATTATTCATTTGCACTTTGTATATATTTATATATACATTTACATGTATATAATGTGTATATACTGAACAGTAGTATTTAATTCACTGCTTAGCCCTCTGGTTGGATGCTAACTGCATTTCATTGCGCTGCACTGCACTACACACACATGTGCAATGACAATACATTTAATCTAATCTAATCTAGTCTATTCTAATCTAATCTAATAATTTATCTGCCTGGTCTTGAGAAATTGTTTTGGAATGAAAAATCAAAACAAAACAAAAACGCTCAAACTGCATTGGACATACAGTATTAGCCTGTGTACTGATGTCTGGATGGTTGAACCTTGCAGGCCTGGGCCGAGGTGAGCGGAAACGGACAAGCCCAGGGCGACGCATCGGTGTGGAAGAGGAACTTTCGGAGCGCGCTACGCGCTAAAGGCTTCAGATTGGTCTCTGACAACAAGAACGATAACGCTAACCCACATAAAGTGTTCCACTGGCCAGATGAGTCAGTGTCCAGAGGTGAGGATCCACTGGGGTGCACAGACCTTCCTTTTTGTGCATGCTAGCCAAGGTAAATATGAAAGGAAACCTGCCCCTCTTGATAACTGTTCCATGTGTATGTGATGTGAATTCAGTCGCCCTTTATTCTCAACAAGGCAACGGAATAGCTCGTGAACAGCTTGTCTCCTTGCTTGTAAAATCTTAACGTGCACTGACTGCACTTCTCTTGCGCTCGTGATTCATGCAAAGTCATTTGTCTTGCCTATCTTGACTGTAATCCCAGGCAGGGGGAGGAAGGCACCAGTTGCATCCTTTGGATCAATACCCAGTTGCAAGAAGATAGATTAACAAAACCCACGATGATGATAATGATAAAAAGTAAATTATGTAAACAGAAACTGGTGTTTAAGTGCACGTCTGCGGAATGGAGCGTGCATCAGATCCACTCATGATAATCACCATCCAACTTGCGTTAATTAATGTTTTGTGTGTGCAGTTCGTCGAGCCTTTATGCAAATGCCGCACGCGCGAGTCAAAGCCATTTGTTAAAGGGGGATTACGAGATTAGAGGGACGCTTCTGAGGGGAACAAACGGCGGTGATATTGACTCAGCCTTCCCTTTTTCACCCTCCTAGCAAACTCCTCCTCTGGAGGATCCCAGTGTCGAGACGACCCCGACACGTTTGAGGGTGTAGGCTTACCTGCGCAGGAGGTTAGAGTCAAAGGGTCGCGAGGGGGGGGGGAACATTCCACGTTTTTATATCTAGTTCTGTATAAACTCATTCAGATGTGTCTGTGGTTTCCCAGATCCAGGTGGTCTTTTGCCCTTCTCCTTTGGAAAATACTTTTCTTCTCGGTAAGGAGGAAAATATGGAATAACAACAGAGTTTCACAAGATACATTTATGAAATAATAATAAGCAAATTGGAATCACTTTTGTCAATATCTCCTGCCAGCTGAATCTTCTGCCAGTCAAGACGTTCTTCAGGATTGTCTAAGGGGACTCAACATTGGCCTGGAGACAGGTAGACATATCAGCTCTGTTCATCATTTCCTCCTCCCTGCTTTCCATCTCACTCTCAGATAGAAAATAGTTTCTCAGTTTCTCCAACTTTTCCACAGAGGGCTCTGCAGGCTTTGAGCTTCCTCCCGAGCAACAGCATCTCCAAACCCAGGTTGTGATTGGTGGGTACGCGTTGCCTGGGCAACAGCAGGATCCAGTAATGTGTGAGGGTGCAGTCGGTGAAGCTCAGTTGCCTGAGCAACCGGCATGTCCAATGGAGATGGCTGTGGGAGGGGCCAGCGGCGAGCAGCTGGCAGAGCAGTTCCTGCAGACCATGAGCAGGAGCAGAGATGGAGATCATTTCAGTGAGTTGATGGATGCCGCATTAAAATGAAATTAACGGAGAATTCATCCCCGTGAACGCACATTTAAATTCTACTCAGTGAAACAATGTGAGCCGCCTTGCGTGCGTGCGTGTGTGTGCCACTGCGGCTTGTTTAACATTGCTCCCTCTTGCACACCTCCTCCTCCTCCTCCTCCTCCCAAATCCCTAGAGACCCAGTTTAGGTTGTCGGTGTTCTACAGAGGGGTGAAGGTGCTGGAGCAGCTGGTTGAGAATGAGTGTGGATTCCGTTTAATTTTCAGGTAACATCAAAACAAAGCACTCCCGGTGGAGTCGCACTCAAACATACAGTATATCCTGCTGGCTCGTAGTTAAAGGAACAGTTCTTCTATTTTGTGTCTGTTAGAGCTGAAGAATGTATAGGGGCTGTAAGAGGCTGATAAAGCATGAAGGTTGGAGGAGCCTACCTGGCACGGTCTAAAACAGGGCTGGGCAACTTTTTGACTGGTGGTTCCACAATGGGTTCTTAAATTTGACAGAGGGGTCGAAGCAGCAGCAGATGGATGGAGTGTTTTGGTGACCCACCTCATACGAGGAAAAATACATGGGAATTTGTTGAAAACATGTCCTTCAATGTCAGTTAAAAATGAAAAAAATGTGTCTTTGAAGCCCCACAGTTCTTTATTGAAATGACTCTAAAGACACTGAAAAATGGATGGATTTGGCGGTCCGATTTGAAAGCTTAATGGGCCGTATATGGCCCACAGGCCGTAATTTGCCCACGCCTGGTCTAAAAGCGAAAGCTTTTTCACAGAATGCTTTGTTCATGTCCCCTTGTTTGATTAAACTGAGCAACCCCATGGCTATACATTTAAAACAGTGATATTCAATCATGGACAAAAGTA
This sequence comes from Nelusetta ayraudi, assembly GCF_046127955.1. NCBI lineage: Eukaryota > Metazoa > Chordata > Actinopteri > Tetraodontiformes > Monacanthidae > Nelusetta > Nelusetta ayraudi. The sequence goes on along the minus strand of NW_027466092.1, from coordinate 11,044,075 downwards.
TAGCATACATCAAAAAACACTGGCTTAATGCCCTTGTGGCTTTGTTTTTTTTGTTTTTTTTTGTTTGTTTTTTTTTTGTAGCCCTGATGATTTGAATTTAACAAAGAAATCTTCCCATTAGGCCTGAATTCACCGAGACGGTCCTGGACCCCGAGTCTGGCCTGTCCCTGGTCTCTCTGCCGAGTCCCAAGGACATGCTTGACCAGACCCAGGCCAAACTAACCCAGCGCATCCTGGACAAGCTCGGTGACGGCCTGGACTTTGGCGTGTCGGGCCACGTGGTCTACGCTCAGCGTCGGGGGGAAATCAAATCGTTCTGGAGCCTCTCGAAGTTCGACAGGAGCAGGACACCCCAGGAGATTCCCAAACTGCAGCCCGAACGCCTCTACCAGTTCAAGGACTTTTTTCGAGGTGGTTTTTTTTTCACCATTTCCTGCTCCAGCTCAGTGTTTTGTTTTTATTTTATTTTAACTATTATTATTATTATTATTATTATTATTATTATTATTATTATTATTATTATTATTATTATTATTATTTATTTTCCTTTAATTCTCCAGCAATGTTGGACTTCATCGATGGTGGAGGGAGCCCTCCCTGCTCACTCTTCCTTTGCCTCGGAGAGAAGTGGCCCGACCCCGACAACAGGCCTTGGATGAAGAAACTCATCACAGTGGAGGTGAGGAAACTGGTCAATTATTAACGCGCACTGCGTTGTGCTCAAAGACCTTAAATGTGCATTGCAGTCAAGACAGAGGTTCCACAGGAAAGCAGAGACAAAACTGCTGAGAGGTTTCGACAGCAGCACATTTGCTCATTTACTCATTCATTCATTCGTGAGTAAATTAATGAAGCCTAAATTCTGGTGTTGGGGAAGGGATGCTTTTGCGCGAATGGGTTTCATCTTCTATAGAGTTTTTCCAAAACAAAACAAAAAAAACATCCTCTAAATTTTAAATAAAACTACCCTGACGCTCCGTTTTACTGCGGCCTTCTAGAATGTCACGGCTCTGTCAATCTCAAATCTTGCAATCTCGCTCCTGTCACTCTCGTCACCGTGTCTAACATCTGCATGCCGACTCATCTCGTCTCAGGTGTTTCTAACTTCAATGGAACTACTGAAGAATATCGCTGTCGGAGGCGGCGCCTCCTCCCTGCAGTCTGTGGAGCTGCAGATGTCACTGGAGGAGATGATGGAAATGGAGTGACAGTCTTTGCAGTTTTTTTTTTTTTTTTTAAACAACAGCAACAACAAAAACATTCTTTCCCCAATTTACGACTTAAATTGGCAGCAATTTGAAATGTTTGCAGGCTTCCCAAATCTTTCCTCCTTCCACATCTAATAAGATCTATTATGAAGTAACAGTGTAGTATAAATAACAGTGCACAATGGAAGAAAGCACACTACGTACTACACTTATGCAACGGACACGACAACACGTGGACAGTCAGCACCGGGATTGGAACCACTGACCCTTCTGTCATTGGACAGCTCAGGAACAGCCACCCCTGACACACCACTTGGACTTTGTAAAGTGTAACATAAGTGTAACCTATAAACTAATTTATACGATGTACTGATCAGGGTGACAGAACCTTTCCTGCTGTCCTTGAAAATAAATCAATCTGTTTTTTGTTTGTTCGTACTTTGCACAGAGTGCACGTGATTTACACCAAAGACTGGAGAGGACACAGTAAATATGCTGTGCTGATGTTTTATTACACCAAGTTCCTTTTACCAAAACAATCATTTATCACATGAAATCACATTCCATAATCACTCTGAAGCAACTCTAGAGAACAAAGCTACTATGCATTAAAATATATTTAATATCACTTCAGACAATATAATTTTCCTATTTTTTGACAAGTATTGAGGACTATTGTCATCATGAAATGACTCTGTTATCAATTTCTTTTATCATTTTAGTGTTTCGTTTTTAAAAAGGTCCCATATACACCCATTTTATTCATTCACTTATTTTTCATTCTGGACTACAGTTAAAGCTGCCCCACTGGATCAATTATCCCCCAGAATTAATAAATCTTCACAGAACACCACATTTACCCCTTTTGTTTGCAGCTTCTCGTGAAAGTTGCCAACAAGAGTGCTTTGTTGTACTTGTCATATATTTGGATGGGGACAAAAGGTGGTTGCAAGGTGAACTCAGAAAGCGGAACAAAGCCCTGGCGGTTCTGATCTTCACTTCTGGAAATGTAAAAACTTTTAACAAAAGAATAAAAAATAGACAGGGACCTTCAACCAGTGTGCCACAATTACGGCTCTGCATTTTAATCTGCTATTCCCCAGGAAAGAACTTAAAAATAGCTTTTTGAATCCCTCCCTTTCTGTGGCTAAATCTCTTTGTTTAAACGCGCAGACAGTGTGACTTCAGGGACGGGGACAGAAAATCGGCAGGATAAACGGATGAGCACACGCTTCAGTTCTTCTCTCCCTCGCCGTCGTTCTCCGAGCCAGACTCTCTCTCCTCGATAAGGGAACTTTCCCTCAGCCCCGACATGGGGACCAGCTTGCCCTCCGAGTCCACCCCCACAGCGTGGATGTTGCAATCTCTGCAAAAAGGAAGCGCTGTTTTGTAATCATGAATCGGCACGGTTCCATTAGGTTGTCACAGCCTCAGTGTTTCAGATGGGGAGGGGGGGATGTGGGGGGATCGCACTGACCTGGCAACCTTGTTGAAAAGCATGATCAGCCTCTTGGCCTCCTCCTCCTTCTCCTCCTCGGTCATGCCCTCCATGGGGTCCGGCTGCTCCGACTCCACCCGCCCCGTCACCGGGTTGATGCGGTCCTTGACCTGCCGGTACTCCTCGGTGTCTGAGTCCGAGTCGCTGGAATAGAGGCCCTCCGAGCTGGGAGGCCTGGGGCCCTGGCAGCCCAGCAGGCCCCTGGTGGCCAGCAGGCCTGCCGCGTTACCGTAGCCCGTGTGCTTGACGAATCGACTCACTGGGGAGAAGACATGATGAAGATTAGGACCTTGAAGAGTGTTGTATAGACAGAACAGATGCTGAATGAGCTATTTGTTTTTTGTTGTTTTATAACTATAAGAGGTAGAGAGTCCTTCATCATAAACTGGCTGATGGAGCTACAAGTTCCAACATCTTGGAATGACATCTGTGCAATGAGCATGAAATTAATTTATGAATACTTTAAAAAAAATAAATAAAAAAATTAAAAAATCTATATTTCATTTAGGGGTGACGTCATGAAATTTCTGAGATCTGGATGTCGCGAGGGAAAAGATTTAAAGGCCCGTATTTCATTTCATTTCTTTCAAAGGGATCCCTCTGACACGTCACACACTGGACATTCAACAGAGTACAAGACATTAGGCTTTAAAAAATAAAATAAATAAAAGCGAGCTCCATCCTTTCCCAGCATGCAAAGCGTGACGCGTTGGCTCGTACCGTTCTCCTTGCAGAGGACAAAGATGAGGTCAGCAGCACAGTACTTGACATCGGTATCCAGATGAGTCATGAGACGGATGAGGCGACTCTTCACAGTGGAGCCCTCTTCTGGCAGATGTGAAACGTCTCTGAGAGGAGGCAGGATCTAAAAAGAACAGAAAAGAAAAGGAAGTCTTGTTGAGAGAGCACGCTAAATGAGTGAGAGGAAATGAATGAGCAAGCTTCTCATTCTGCTTGAGGTCCTCACATATTTCCTGATGTATTTGCGTGTTTCCCGGTGAGCCCTGCAGCTCTCCGTCAGCAGATTGAGGATCGGTGTCATCCTCTCTTTGATCTTTTCACCCTAAAAGAACAAAAAAAAACAACACAAAAACAACACAAAAAACCATGAGTCCAACTTGGTATTTATTTATGCACTGCTGCTTAACAATCATCCTTTACCGACTCCAGGCGTCTTTCCATGAACATCAGCAAAGTGTGGACGCAGTCCATGTTGACCCCACGGCACTGCTGCGAATCCGGCTGCGGAGGCACCATCAGCAGCACGTCGAGGCACTGCAGCGGCAGCGCTGACAGCAGGTTGACTGCGTGACTGTCAAGCAGGAAGTAAGAATGTGTAAAAATATAGAATCACTGCATTATTTTACTCAAGGCAGGCTTGAGTCGGTGCCTACTGCCTACCCCTGGAGCTCATCCGTTTCATCCGGGAGCAAACACTTCCTCATCAGGCAAACACGCAGGATGGCCACTAGGTGTCGGTAAAGAGCTGCATCGTCCTGATGAGGGAGAAATATTTTCAATTAAGGTCCCTTGTCATGTGTGATTCACTTCCCGTGTGTTTTCTACAAACCAGACCGTCAGTGGAATCCCCACAAATGAGAAAAGTTCAGCTATTACTTTATTGCAATTTTTTTTTTTTCAAAATCACTGCATCTGTAGTAACCAACCCTCTGTGATGTCACAAAAGGGGAAGTGATACCTCTCTCAGGCTAGCAACGACATCCCCAGACAGGGTTTATGTTCTGCCCTATGACATCACATCATGACCACCTTGTTTTTGGCTGCTTCAAAACATATGGAAAGTCTAACACAAAACACAAGCGCAAAACTGCAGAGAGCTACATTTGTTTCAACTAAACCTAGTTACTTATGTGAAGCTGCTCCACCTGAGTTGATGACCTGTGGGTATAACGTGCTGTCTTCAAACAGAATGTTTAAAGATGCTGTTTCACAGGGATTTAAATATTTTTAAGTTTGTTCAACTATACAAGGCTGCCTCAGTGAAAAATAAAATTTTGGAAATCGCTATAATACGAAAGGTCTAAATTATTTTTTTTTACTCAGTGATAATCTGTAGCCTGCCAACCACTCTCACTAACCTCACTGGGCTCCTGTCTGTGGGTGCTGCAGGTGATGTTGAAGAGGATTTTGAGGATCTCTATGATCCGCTGAGAGGCCTCCAGCGAGATGGACGTCACAGCCGGGCCCAGCACACACTCGAACTGCTCCTTCCACTGGACCTCCAGGCAGCTCTCCATGGCCGCCGTCAGAACAGACACGCCAGACTCCTGGTGAAGTGGCGCAGACCGGGGGAAAAAACAACAGGTGTAAAAACTTGTGCGGGTGAAAACGCTGGTGCCCTCGCCAGGCTGCCTCACGTTATGCAACGTCTTCTTTTTGAGGTCACCTGTTTCAGCTGCGCCCTGAGCTCCGGGCGCAGCGCGGTGATGAGGAATATGAGGCGCAGCTCATAGAACTGAACACTGGAGGGAGACGAGGAGCTGATGCTGGAGGACACACACTGGATGAGACCGGACATGAGCCTGATGGGGAAAGAGGGTGAGTTGAGTTGTGTTAAAACAGGCCGACTGTAGTCAACGGTGAATCATCATTATTTCACTGATCATTTCTGCCCTCTCGTCTGCGTCCTACCCGAGTGCGCTGAACCTCTCCTGAGCCCACATGCTGTTGTAGACCACGTTGCACAACACCTTCATGGCCTCCTTCCTCTGCACCTCCTCTCCGGAGTCCTCCTCTCCTTCATCCCCCTCTGTCTCCTCCACGTCCATCTTGCTCTCCCGCCGGTCCCTCCTCCCTCGCTCTAGCATGCGCTGGTGGATGCTGCCTCTGTGCGAGTCGTTGACGCTGGTCCTGTGGCTCCCCATCCAGCTGATGCTGTCCAGATCGCCGCTGTTGGCGTTGCTGATGTCGCTCTTGGCGTCGTCGTCGAAGGCGGGGCACTCCTCGCTCGGGTCGCCGGCTCGGGCGTCTCCTTCGTCATCAATGTCGTCATCGTCGTCGTACGTGCGGCACCGCGACAGTTTGGCCTCGGCGAGGGAGGCCACCACGCTGTCGTAGAAGTCGTCGTCGCCCGCCTCGTCGCCCCCCTCATCGCACGTGGTCAGCCCCGCCAGCCTGGCCACGGTCTGGAGGGCGCCATCGGTCACGAAGGGGCTCAGGACCTTCTTGTCTCTGGAGAGGATCCTCAGGGTGCGGAGGGACACTCTCAGGAGACGGCCCTTGTTTAGTTTTTTTATGAACCTCAGCAGCACAACGGCTAAATTCTAATTAGTAAAGACAGAAAGTAAAGTTCACGCGAACAGAAATCAAAGGAACTGAGCAGAATATTCTGCATCCAACCAGAGGTCACCTGTCTGAGGATGAGGCCTCGGTCCTCCTGGTCCTCATCACAGTCTGAGTCAGAATCAGTGTACTCCCGCACTTTGTTTTTCTTGAACTGACACACAATGGATACAGACAGCAAGACTTTAGTTGATGCCACGTTCAAATGCAACTAAGAGGAGTTGTTCAACAACAATATTTCTCTGCTGGAGGACGACTGTACCTCTTCGAGTTTTCGTTGCTTTATGACGGACAGACAGATTTCAGAGGAAGCAGAAACGAAATATGACAAAACAAGCCATCACAATGAATATCAAAATGAGGGGTCACGGTACCAAATGAACAGCTAAACTGAAGGGGTACGGACAGTGATGGGCTGGCACTGACACATTGCTAACTTATCAATGCGAAGCGCGGAAACTGTACGGCGTGTCCCAGCTAGAAAACTAGATGGCTGCCACGGATGAAGGTGAAAGTGTTTAGTAGATTAGCACGAGCTACGTCGCTTTATTCAGCCACCGGGCCCGGGCTCAATCTGCCTGAGCATGCAAGGAGAGCGGATCAGGGACAACTGATACAGCAGAATTGCTAATCGCAGACAAGACAGTGGAGGGCAGGTGGGGGAGGAGAGGAGGAGAGAGCGAGGGAGGGAGGGTTGGCTGAGAAACACAAGTGGGGTGAAAGCGGGGGCGTGTTTAAAGAGATATACTGTATATATATGGGGCGGGAATCAGGAGGGGTGGGGGGCTTACCTTCCTCCGCTCCCTCTCCTCTGCATCGAAGAAGAAGCACTGGGCGAACTGCAGGGGGGTGGAGGAGAGGGGAGACACACACACACACGGAGTGATTTAATAACGGCTTGCAAACATAATTTGAGGCGTCGGCGCTTTTCATCACCTCTTTGTTGAATCCCTGCAGCTGTGCCTGAACGCCGCTCTCGTCGCCCTGCTTGATGCACTGGATAATCCCCTCCAGGTCCACGTCCATGCTTTCTGTGCACACAAGACAGGGTGGGGTGGGGTGGGGTGGGGATTGGAGTGATCATTTCCAGAAAAATTAAAGGTACAGAGCATTATGTTGTGGAGGAAGATAGCACGGAGGTGTCAGTGAGTGCGCACAAAGGAACAAACACGTGCGCACTCCTGCTATTCTTGAACACTTTTAGTGTGACCGACCTCGGCTCTCTCGCTCTCTCTCGCTCTCTGCAACACGGCAGCTATTAAAATTAGCATTTATACCACCTCCACCTGTTTGCTCCTACCTTGCCCTCAGTCAGCCAGGTGATCCAATGGGAATTTGTCCAAATGTGCCACAACTCTCCTTCAGAGTGCTCCCAGCCTGCCTCGGCCCACGTACTGTACGTCGAGGACACGGCGCTCTCCGTACCAATGTGTTCAACTCACTCTCTTTCTCTCATGCACTCGGCTTTATCTCTACATCACCCTCTCTCTCTGTCCCTCTTTAATCCTGGAGAGACGCAGGGGCCGGGGTGAGTGGTTATGGTTATAATCCACTAATGGATCCTAAGCTTGTATCGTCGGGTGTTGACCTTCTAACACGTGCAGTTTCCCAGACCGGGCCTGCCTCATCTCCGCATCTCTCCCGGCTCCCGGCTCTAATGCACTCTCTCATTTGAATTCCCTAATGGCTCGGGAATAACCGCGGTTTTGAATTTGTCACGCCTCCCCGGCTGTTGCATAACGCGGCAGTGCGTCCACGGGGTCACCAGAGGTCACCGCGGCGTGTTACAGCTGGAGGCTCTCAGCCATTTGACTGATCAAAATCCCAGCATCAGGTAAATGAAAAAGGTGCGGAGCCACAGCTGCTTGCTTGCGCCTACTTCCACAAGATGGCGCTGTTTTCACGGTGCAGTTGTATTGCAATGTGAAGCCTAGGAGCGTTGTAATGCTTGTCTGCTTTACTGAGATATTTTCAATGTAACTGGCGATTAGGACTAGACATGTATCGCGAATTTCTGCGGTTAAAACATTTTTATAGTGTCGCCAAACTACTTTAAAGGACCGATGAGCAAGATTTCTGACATCTAACAGTAAGAAGAAATATTTATCCCCATAATCCTGATGTCCCTGCTATCAGATGTCTCACTTGAACTTTTTTTCTTATAGAAATTTGTTATATACAATGTATATCATCAGCCAGAACAACAGAAAACTGCACATACTGTAGATGTGTCCCACCCGATGTCCCATCTTTCTTATGCCAGATATGATGTCACGTTAAATATCATGAAACTCTGAGTAGATGAAGATTCTCGGCTACTATAGATATGTGATGCAACCTCCTTACAAGTGGACAATTGCTTCAAGTAAATATAAATGCTAATAATCAGCCATTAACAACTCGACGGCTGTACTTCGATACTCTGTTTAATTGCAATGGATCCCTTTACATGTTACAAAATCGCACCTTTAAATTGTTTCACACACAATGTGCTGCGAGTATAGGTCGCGCACTTGTTGCAAAGTGTTTTCACTGACGCAACATGTGAGAAGATGACATGTAAGTGAATGACAGGCCTTCCTAACAGGATGCCGGCTCTTGTGCCCAGTGGGTAGAGGAAACACAACCGGGAGGGTGAAGTGGCCGGCTGATGGCTGCAGGCTTTTACAACAACAGGATATACACTGCGTCAGCGATAGCGGGAGAAAAGTCGGAGCAGCCCTGACAGAGTGCGCTCGTGGAAATTGACGTATATACCCCTTCAAGATGATTTAGAAGCTTGAGATGCTGGAAATCAACAAGTTAGAGGCTGCTGACCCTCAGTAACCCAGATTACCGATGAGGGGGAAAAAACAAGTAATTGCCTGGATGTTGCAATCCAGGAGAGGTTTCTCAAGTCACTATGACACTGGGTGACTTCACGACTTGGTGCCACAACCTGGGACGTTGTATTGAGCATGTAGCCCAACTGAACTGACCTGCATATGGGTTTTCAAGGATTTGTACAAAAAGTTTAAGAAAGTACTGGGTGAAATTAATTTTTTAGTTAGTTAGACCAGTTTAAGGAAAATAAAAAATATGTTGGGTATGTATTAAAGATATTTCCTTGTTTACGCTATTAAAGTGGGTATTATGTTTACAGATTAAAGAGTATAGCACAATGTATATTCCTTGAAAGTTTTACTTGCTAATGCAATGCGTTTATGCTGTGCTGTACATCCATTTCCATCCCAACAAAGAAAGCCAGATAAATTACTTCATGAAGAGTGTTTTTCATGACAGATCGGATAAAAGAAAGAGACTGTAAGCTGAATACATATGCAGATACTACATCTTATCACTGACATCGCACTGTTAAATACTGTTACAGCCATACTATTACTGTTGACTTGATCATTTTAATAGAAGAAATAATAAATCATGTACTTACTAGCTGTGCAAATTATGCAAATTTAATGCACAATGTTAAATTATTTAGGAATGAGATAATAATAATGAGGTTGAAGAAACAGTCTGTGTGTCCATCAAACAACAGACAATCCTAACCACCCACCTAAACAAACAAACAAACAAAATGGAATTCTGGAAAAATTACTAAAACAGCCAAAAGGCACAACTGACAAATATCATTAACACTATTAAAAATTCAGCAACTTAAGATTCTAATGCTGTAGTTGTGTTGTTTAGTTGTAATCCATTTTTTCTTGAAACATGGTAATACTTTTGTTTGCATGGCTTTTTTTTTTTTATCTGATTAAAAAAGGTTTTGGTTGCATTTGTAATTGTTGTTTTCTATAATATCAACATTGATATTTGGATTTATTGTATTAATATTTTCCTTATCATTTGAAAAAAACGGGTAAAAATCAACTGTGTCATCAGCAGCCAGCAGCAGCTGCAGGAAGAGCTCGACAGTACGTCTTGTTTGGCACGTAATCCTTGCTGTCAGGCAAGGTGTGACATTTTTTCTTCTCTTCCACTAAAACAACATGTGAAATGAGGCTGCTCGGTAATCACCCTGCTCATGCTCCTGTGTGCACGCGCCGCATGATGACTCAGTACTGGTCTGATTACACACGCAGCACAGATGGCAGCCGCAGGAAGGGCTCACAATAGACCCCTGAGGGGAAGTTGTGATTCAGGGAGAGAAGCCGGGAGACACAGAGCACGGCCACTCGAGACCATTAAACGTGATGCTGGTTGTGGATTTACTCTAGCACAGGTTCAAACATATCATTACCATCATCTTTATTATTTATCATTATCTTTATTATTTTTCAGAGCTTTAACAGGAACAGCCTCACAAAACAAAAAAAATTGCAGAAAAAAAATTCTACAGACAGAGGTAACTGCATATTTAGCCCTCTGTTTACAGGAGGTTGCAAAATCAGCACTACCGTGTTAATTATCTTTGTTTTTATTGTGAATTGGTAAAATGAAACTTGGCGGAATTGTTTCCCAGACAGGTGTTTGAAATTGTGACAACCCTAAAAGGTTCCATGAACATCTGCTAACAAAATGCAACCACACCTGAATTGCAGCAAATGAGATCTGAAGAAAATGATTTGCTGGGAAAAAGCTGGAGAACTTGTTTTGGAAATACTGCATGTAAAGGGGTGGATGTGAGTCAAGGACATTCAAGGAATAAACACTCTTATGGCTAAAGTGACTCAAGGGAAAAAAGGCACAGGAAAAATGAGGCGATAAAAGTAAATCCTGGAGGAGAATCAGGGTTATTTTGGGCTTGACGGGCTTCCTGCAGGTGATGAAGATGAAAGAATGATTTCTAGAACAATCGCGCGGGAGCTAGTGGAGTGAGGGAGGAGAGGGATGGAGGATGTGGTGGGGCGGGGGGAAGTGTGTGTGTATGTGTGTGTGTGTGTATGTGGGGGGAGTGAGCGGAACATAAAGCGAACATAAGGGTCAACGTAAACACTGCTCAAGCAACGAGGTCACCCCAAGTTTACACGCGATATTGTCAAAAGCGTTGTTTACGTTTGCGTCACATCTCCTGTAAATAGAAGATAAAACTGCCACGGATTCATGACAAGCGTGGGAGCTGTTCGGGCAAAAAGGCCACAGTCACCCCTCCACCCCCCCCCCACCCCCCACCCCACCTCCACCAGTCACTCCTGCCCTCCTCCAGCTCTCCAACACAATATAAAGGAGCAGAGGTGGAGAGTGGCTGACAAACTTGGGCAAAGAGACGGCGAATGATTCACTCAAAAAGCCACAGCAGGATTTGGGATTTTACTGGCGGTAAGTTTCACCTTGAATATTAGATTACGGAATGCCGAGCAGGTTCGTACGGCACTGATGCCATTGTCTCCTGCGTCGTTCACTGAGGCTAAACATCTGGTCTGGACTACAGTGTGCATGTTACCATTAATTGCTGTTTTTTTCCCCCTGCCACAGGCCAGCGCGGTATGGAGATAGCTGTTCTGCTGCTGCTGACTGTGCCTCTGACTGCTGCCACGCCACTCAGATCAACTCCCAGGTAGGCGTAAAAACAGAGCACATGAGGTTACGACGAGACGATGGAACATAATTAAGAAACGATATCTTTATAATATACCTGATACTCTGAAAGAATTGATTGTTCAACTCCAACTTTGCTGGCTAATTTAAATTGATGCTTACCTTACCTATGATGGACCAACAGGTCAGAGGCTGTTCTGCCCGCAGAGGACGTCAAGGATACAGAAAAGCTATACATTAAGGCCCAGAGGTTGTTACTCGTCCCAATTGAGGGCAAACCTCTGGACCTGGATACACTGAGGCACAGGTACAAGACCAGTCACTGTTGGATTTGAGCTGCAAAAAAATAAAAAATAAAAAAGTCTTTCGAGACTGGTTCTTTTGCATTTTCACAGTAGAATCTAAATAAATATTCATTTGTATTTTGTAAACAAAGAAAGAACTTGATTTTCTCCCTTTTTCTCTCCTCTATCAATGACAGCATGGTGGCGAGGCTTCGGCCCCGGCGGCAGTCATCAAGGCGCGGCTGCAAACTTGGGACGTGCCAGCTGCACAACCTGGGCAACACGTTGTACCACATGGGGCAGGCAAACGGCAAAGACAAGTCGACGAAGGCCCAGGACCCCCAGGGATTCGGCAGATAGGGTCAAGAGTGACTGGCTACGGACTGACTGAGGACAGTTCTCCGCTCTCAGCAGAGTCTGCCTGTTTAAAAGCAAATGTCTCTGTGTTGGTGTGGAGTCCGACTGGTACTTCTCATAGATGCATAAAAATAAATATATACCTATATACCTTAATCTTTTTATATAAAATGTAATTAATATTTAAATGAAATTACAATAAATATTAATATATTAAACGTGTGAAGTATTGCAGTTGTTCTTACTTTGCTTAAGTTGTTATCATTTTTTTCTATTTTTTTTTTTAAATAGATTTTTCCTTGGACTTTGGAGCACATCAAACTGACAGTTTTTGCCTTTGTGTGACACGTGCCAATTTAAAATGACAAACCATAAGTAGTATAATAGTTATCTTAAACTGATTTCATGGCGCTTTGGTGCATTGCTGCCTGGTGTATTTCGCTCGCTGGCCACTTCAGAAATCCAGGCTTAACTTCATGGTATTTTTAGACAGCCGTGACTGCGGTCGGTTTGCTCAACAGACAGAGTTTGTGGGATCTGGAACTTGCCATGTCACAAAGACTTGTCACCAAGGGCCAAACAAAAGCGCCCTTTCTGTCTGAACAACCTTGTGTGGGAAAAGATAAAGTGTTTTTGACAGATTGCAGGGAAGCACACGGACAGATTAGTTCCCCAGGTGTGAAATGTCTGCTTCTGCTGGCTCCTCCTCTTGCTTCAAAGTTTTTTTTTTTGAAGATGGCATTTGCAAACAGTTTGCTTCTTGCCGAGACCACACCCTCACCTGCGAGGAATGTGTGCACCTAGTTGCCTCGGGAATCTCAGGAGACTTTTTTGGAGGGGAACTGGCATTTTCCTAGCCTGTGAGCTCAGTCCAGCTGATAATCACTCTGGACAAATGGGCCGAAAGACTCCCTGAAGTTGTTTTTTTTTTTCCTTCTTCTTCTTCTCCCCCATCCTATCTCGTTGCGCTGAAAACAGGAAAAAAACAACATGATGGTCGCTGGAGACGACGGAGGAGGGGGCGGCGGGGGCAAAATGTCTAAATCTGAAAAAGACCAGGTGGGTCGGCGAGGTCCGAGTCTTTATTTCTTATGAGGTTGTCTCTTCTTTACCTTATTAATCCGAAAAGTGCAGCGAAAGGCGGTTCTTTTAAGAGCAACTCAACTTGTAGCCCGGCCGGCAGTCTTTCTCCGGGGTCCGTCCGAGTCACGGAAGAGAGGCATTTCGGCTGCAGCAGCTGTTGCTTCGCTGCGTTTCGCTACCGTCAACACAGCCGCCGCTGTGTTGACGGTAGCAGTCCATGGTACAGCGGCGTGACAGCGGAATGTATGTGTGGCACGGACCCGCATTCAGCCGCTCTGCTAGCCGGGTGGTGCTTGCTTGTGCGCCTCGGGACCGATCAGCGGTGGACAGGCGACCGGTTCCTCAAATTGTGCTGCTAACGCCGATTTCCACAAGAGAGCACACTTTTTCGTGCGTTTTACAGCGCGAGTGAGCCGCGTCATGTCATTGGTGGAAAGTGTCAAAAATGTCGGTCAACGTTTTAATATTGGGAATCTGTCATACCCCTCAAAAACAAAAGCGGAAACCACGCCCATTTAGGCACTTGAACTAGCTTTCCTCGGCACTAGCTAACAGTAGCCCTACTTTTAGTATCGTTCTTGTTTGTTTTTTCAGCGAGCGAATAGTTCACCATCTTCAACGATTTAGTTTCGCGACATTAACGTCCGTATTGTTATTCAATTAAAGTAAAGGTAAATTAAGTCTAAAAATGTAAAACCGGATTTGTGTTATGTGTCGCTCTCACGCCACGCTAACCACTATAGGCAGCCAATATATTGATTAAAGATCAAAGTCCTCGTCCCGTTTCTATGCAGGGCGGTTCTGCTCCTGGCTTGTAAGGCACATCTAAATGGAACGCGGTCATGGGCAGCAGCTCTCTCTCTCTCTCTCTCTCTCTCTCTCTCTCTCTCTCTCAAGTCACGGTGCCGGACTGACCCTTGAATCGTGGGCGTCGCTTGCAATTTTAGGCCCCGCGACACATAATACAAACATGGGTTTGTGAATACACTTTTTCAAAACCACAAGTTGACACTTTAGAAAATCACAAATATAATTGTTTTAAATGCATGCACAATGTAAAAGCCTGATGTTTGGCCTCACTAAATGGGAAGGGGGTTTGTAGTTTCCCTGCAGAATGTGTGGTATGTGCTCAATAAACCTGCTTGCACAGGGAGTCTGCCTCCCCTCCATCCACATGCTCAAACATTCATTCAATGACTTGCACACACATAAACACACACTATAAACGCTGACACTACAGCAGCACGTCAGAAGTCACAGACCAGTGTTCAACAAATGGGTGTATCTGACTGTCCAATTACCAGATCGGTCCGGCAGCCAGAGTCAACATTTCTCACTGGAGCGCCTCTCCACTATGAGCCTGAGTCAGACGCTGTGCAAATTTCTCACTCCGACCTTTATTATATTTGTAGAGCTGGATCCCCAAAATCATCAAGAAAAGAGTTTGCACAACCTTCGTAGAGGACTCCTTCAGGTACTGTCGAGCACAGAACTCCTCCGTGACTCTGTTCCCTGTGTTGGTGCAATAAAAGATTATCTTCTTATCCTCTCACATCTCACAGTAACGGCGGCCGCTGCCAGTGTGGAGGTGAGAGAGATGCTCACGCCTCTGTGGCGCTCGGCGACTACTTCAGCACAGCTATTGTCAATCACTGGGACAGCGCTCAGCACTCCTCTGAATATCCCACGGATGCCTTTGGGGAGCTGCAGTTTGCCGGGGCCAGCAAGAGGCACAGCTATGTGGGTGAAATTTCCTCTGACTTATAATTCATTTCTCTAAACGGTATGCCATGCAAAACTTGAAAGGTCCTCTGTCATACCCTTCTTTTGAATCTTTCTTTTTAATCCTGTTTCCAATGGAGCAGCCTTGTGTTATTTAGGAAAACAAACAATCCATACATGTCCAGAAAATATCATATTTCGCTCTCTTATGGCCTTAGGATTTTAACTCCCTGCTTAAACTGAGGCTCTGTTGGACTTTCCGCAGTGAACACCAGGCTAGGGTTGTTTTGTCACGAACCTTGGAGTGGTGTTACTGAAGTAACAATGAACTTGGACATGACAGTGACTAATTTCCAGACTTGTGTTGTTCAGCACAGATTTGTGCAACAAGCCCAGTGAAAGGATACTTTTTAAAATTTTCCGGAAGTTTAATTGACAGGTTAAAGAAATGTATTTATTGGACAACAACAACAACAACAACAACAACAACAACAACAACAATAATAATATTAATAATAATAATAATAATAATAATAATAATAATAAATAAATAAAAAGATTTCTGCACAATATGGGACCTTTCTAAAGTGAAATCCTGTTGCTACTGAATCATTTCTGTTTTTGGTTGCTGGCTATGCTGCTCCATAATTTGAATGACTAATTAACCTGAGGCACTCGCAAGAGCATCTAACCAAAACCCTTGTTATAGTAAACACGTCCAGCTTCTAAAATGTCTTCCATCTTAGTCATTCATTTCTGATGTTGTCCCTCCCTTCTTCTGCACCCCAGTTTCTGCGGCTGTCATGGGACACGCCCCCTTCTATGGTCTACACTCTGATGACCGCCCACTGGGGTCTCCCCGCCCCAAACCTGGTGGTTTCTGTGGTGGGCGGAGAAGGCAGAACTAAGCTGAAGACGTGGGTGCGGGAGGTGCTCAGACAGGGACTGGTGAAAGCATCACAGAGCACAGGTAAACCAATCAACCGGGGGTCAGAGGTTACACCTCAGTAAAGCACCAAACAGTTCACTGTGTCATTGTCATATCAGCTCACTTAAAGAGGTCGTGCCAAGTTAAACAGGTTGTTAAAACGTGCCTGTACTTCACTAGAGTTTCATGTAACTGATGAACAGAAAGTCACTGGTGCAACATTTGATGTAGGGTCTGCTTAAATTTTCAAAAATATAGCAAATTGAGCTTTTCATCTTAATGGCTCAAATTCAGTAACATTTGTCTTTCATTTTTCAAACTGTAATCTTTGTCAGTAAAGTCGTGGCCTACAAAGTAGGAAAGTCACTCTTGACATTTTTTCAGAAAAATGAATTGTACTCAAGCACCCAGTTCAGTTTTTTGTGGAAGCTTTCAATTACTTATGATATACCGTATATAAATATCGATATAACGTACTGTAAACATGGTCTCAATATGTTTTCCAGAGATCTGCAAAAAAATTTCCTAGATAGAAATAAATATCTGAACATGGACCTGGTATTTGTCCTTTAACTTTAAAAACTCATGTCTTGTGTTTGCTGTTCAGTCACTTTGTTTACTCTTCTCAGAAAAAAAACGCACAATACAGCTGGTTATGTGATTTTATCTCAGACTAATGCAGTGTACCTTTATTTTGCTTATCACTCATATTTGGAGCTTAGCAACTAAACCATATTGATTTCCATGTACAAATTGCTGTGCAACCAGGTTACTGTTGCCATAGAGAGGATTTTTGTACAATGCGTTTACATCATCTGTTTTGATTTGATAAAAATATAAAGCCTTCCACATAAACAGACTGGCTCTAGTGGAAAAACAGCCAGTCCTTTCTTGGAAGACGCAGACCTTGCTTAAGGAGCAATGACCAGTGAAATCATTGCAGCCGGTCCAAAACATAGAACCGCTGCACTGCATGTCCCCCCCTGGGCTCCCTTCTAATTTAGTTCTACAATGGCTGTTTCCTGCCTGGCTGCTGTGCCAAGTGCAGGTGGCACGTCCTGATACTGATCTCTCCTCGGCCGTGGTCACTTTAATTGGCCAGTTTCTCACAGGTCCCTGATTACCTAACAGATGGGAGGACGCGTGTAAACATTTGTTCACATGAACACAGAAGCACTGTGCAATAGTTGTGTGAAAGAGTAACGTATGATAGACTGAAATGCTTTTCTTACACACACACATAAGTTTGTTAAAAGGGCGAAAAAGTTGATTTGGTTTTACTTATTATTTTTCTTTTTTTTTTATTACTTGTCAGATGCACTTTATTCTGGTCAGAGTGGATTATCAACAGTATCTCAGTGTAATTTTTGGTTTTCATTGCTTTTTCAGTTCAAACTATTATAGCTCCTTTCTATTGTGAACAATTCCCAAAAGTCATACACAAATGAAATAAAATGCTCTTTTTTTTTTGTTGACTAAAAAGGACACACCTAAAATTGCTGTGTATCAAATGTACATCAAGACGCTTTGCAACACAGATAAATTATGTTGCTGAAAATAAAAACCTATAGTAACAAATAACAACAATAATTGTTTAATTGTCAGGCATTTAGTGTAAAATGTCAAGAATACAGACGTGACCTTGACCTTTCCCACCCAGGAGCGTGGATCCTGACAGCAGGCCTGCGCGAGGGTGTGGGCAGGTGTGTTGGGGAGGCGGTGAGGGACCACGCCACCGCTGCTTCGTCTGTCTCCCTGAACAAGGTGGTGGCGCTGGGCATCGCACCCTGGGGCATGGTGCACAACCGGCAGCAGCTGGTCAACCCTGAGGTTGTGAAGGCACTCGTGCACTGTTCTGTACTGGCACTAAATATGTTTCTTATTCTGTTTGAGCCATCAGCTATCAGCTAGCTACTCTATATATGTTTCTCATGTTTCTTGCTTGGGTATGTGGTTTTGTTTTTCTATCGCTGGATGCAATGTAGGGCAGCTTTCCTGCAAAGTACTTTGTCCAGAACACGTCGCGGGACTCGTCCTGCTTGGACAACAACTACCAGGCCTTCCTGCTGGTGGATGACGGCAGTGTTGGACGCAGAGGAGGAGAGACGGGCTTCAGGGCCAAACTGGAGGACTACATCTCCCACCAGCGCACAGGCATCTGGGGTGAGGACTCTGCCGCAAGTGTTGGCTCTCGTATCAGAACTGACAAGTTCTGTTTTCCGCTTTGTATGTCAAGAGATGCAGCCGTTCATGATCATGCACCACTCAGGGAAAGAGAGCCATCCTAAACCAGCTAGTCTACTTTTAGTACTCACCTACAGCCAAGTGGCCCCTGCTGGTCAGTCTTTGATAATGCATGCCTTTGAGCTGCTCCCTGCTATTGCATGTCACTACAAGAATTCGAAACATGGCCCTGCAACGTGCAATAACAAGCAGAGACTCTTTTTTTCAACCATAGTCAAGTGCCAGTGTGTCTCTCAAATGTTTAGGATCATTTTGAAAGAGAAGATAAATCAGATCAGTGGCTGCAAACAAAGATTGAGTACAGTACAATAAAAACAGTTAATGGTGTGAAATTTGTTTAACAGTTTTGTATTAAAAATGTTTTGTTTCCTGTGTGCAGGTAGCGGCAGCATTGACATTCCCGTCATCTGTATGCTGGTATCAGGGGGAGCAAGCATGTTGGAGGTTCGCAGGGCTGTTAATATAAGCCATCGGTTAAATCCCTTTTCTCATTATGGCTCCTGCATTCCATAAAGACACTAAACTCTCCTTTTTGTTCTGAATTGTATCAGAGAGTGGAGCTTTCTCTCAAGAACAACATGCCCTGGCTGGTGCTGGCCGGCTCGGGAGGCCTGGCCGACTTCCTGAGTGACGTCCTGGAGCATCTGTCCTCGGTCCCAGTGGTCCAGTCCTCCGGGGAGGGGGACAGCGACCCCGGGCCCAGCGTGGATCTGAAAGACAGAGTAGCAGATCGGGTTAAGCGGCACTTCCCTTCTGAAACTTCTGATATTGACAAACTAGTCGAACGGGTAAGTGCTGTGGGACACAGACCAGGAAGTGACTCCTCAGATGCTGAGTTTTCTCATGATGCAATAGTTTTCATTTTCTAATTTTGCTTTCAGTGGCAGTAAATCAGATGCACATATTTGCACCCAGAGGATTTTGTTTAAAAATTATAGTCCTTTTACTTTGTTCTCTTTTTACAAAAAGATTTGTTTTCTGATAGCTTATCTTGATATTATGATGTGACATCAAGGACAAAGGTTTGACTGGTGTAAAAGTGTGAGCACATTCATTTGGCTTCAAGTGTTTTTGTGTTCATTCAATCAGTATGTCAGTTTGTGTTTGGGACTAATGGAGTGATTTGATGGTATTTATCTTCCAGGTGCTTGATTAAATATTAATGTGCCAGATGCCTCTCTCTCTCTCTCTCTCTCTCTCTCTCTCACTCTCTCTCTCTTGTTCTCTTTCCCTCTCTATCTGTCTCTCTCACTCTCTCTCTGTCTCTCTCTCTCTCCCTCTCTTTCTCTCGTTCTATTTCCCTCTCTACCTGTCTGTCTCTCTCTCTTTCTCTCTCTCTCACTCTCTGTCTTTCCTGCCAGTGCTCTGCATTTGTGTAAATATCAAAATTGCACTCAAAATATCAATTAAAAATGATATTTTTAAGTCTAACAACAACCAGTCATCTAATATTTAATATGCGCTTGCTTTTCGTGTAACATCAAGTGCTAATTGTTTTTTTTTAAATTTATTTCTGCCCTCTTTTTTTTTTTTTTTTTGCGGTTTTAGACTTTGAGCATTTACCAAAACAGAGACTTCATCACCATCTACCACGGAGAGCAGGAGGGCCCGAATGACTTTGACACGGTCCTGCTTAAAGCTCTGGTGGGAGGTAGGTGAACCCATTTTTCACAAAGTTGGCAGGGTAGTAAGACGGCGCGTGTTCACTTTGGCGCCCCCTGGTGTGTGTAGCCAGTAAACACCGCGCGTCTGTGGACGCCAGCCCGTACAATGAAGAGCTGAAACTGGCCGTCACATGGAACAGGGTCGACATCGCCAAGAGTGAGCTCTTCAATGGAGACATCCAGTGGAGGGTAGGCAGGAAAAACACGTTAGATGTTGTAAACGCACAAGTGTTCTTTTAATCACCCACCATGCAACTTCTTTTTATCCTGCTAAACAGTACGAGGACCTGGAGGATTCCATGACCGACGCACTGATCAACGACAAGCCTCAGTTTGTGCGCCTGTTTGCCGAGAACGGCCTGAACATCCTGAGCTACCTGACCTACGGCCGGCTGGAAACGCTCTACCGCTCGGTAGCCGTCGGCACTGTGCTTTTCCATCTCCTCCAGCGCTGCCTGGTGGAGCGACTTGGAACTGCAGCCTTTGTGCCGTCAAACGCTCAGGACTCTCCCTCGAAAGCAGCGTCGGAAAACGTGCACAGTGGCCCAATGTCGGAAATAAGTCTGTTCGAGGTGGGTTCCTCTGGCCGGAGACATTCATTGAGCTGGGTTCCAGAATGAAAATAAGTAAATAAATAAATATGCTAAAATTCCCTGGCTTGGTTTTCTCCTCAGGTGGCAAGTGTCTTGGAACTGTTGATGGGTGACGTCTGCCAGCCATTTTACTATGATGCTTTGGACATAGAAAAGCATACATCCAAAAGAAGAGCGCTAAGGGTACATTCCATTTTTCTGAATAAGGAAGCATATTTATTAAGTCACACATTATATTAGTGACAGATTTAATTATTTTGTCCAAATTTCATTTCTCTACAGAGCTTTATAAAAGACAGACTTGTCACCCAGTCCTCTTTAAAACTTTAGCAACAGCTTATGGTTAAAACTGAAGCTTCGTTGGGCATTTTGTTGCTTCGCCCTTTGACTGATTTTGGCTCATTAGAATTTTTAATGTCTGGAAAACACCACTTGATTTTACATGAGAACTTGTAACCAAATGTACATTTGGAGTTGGAAAGACAAGCTTTATACGCTCCTGTCTCAGTTTGACTCCTCGCCGTGTCTTCTTCCCCATCCCAGCGAGCCAGTAAGCTGCTGCGTGGCGACTGCTTGTACCGAGAGAAGCGCTGCCTCTTTCCCTGGGCCTCCCTCTTCATCTGGGCCGTCCTGCAGAACCGCAGCGAGATGGCCTCCTTCTTCTGGGAAATGGTAAGACAGCTCTCAGCCTTAAGACCCCCTTCCCTCTTCTCATGCAAACAGACTTGAGATTTTATTTTTTAGAGACGTGGCTCACCTTGTCTTGCTCTTTCTTGCAGTCGGGCGAGTCGGTGCTGAGTGCCCTCAGTGGCTGCAAGATTCTGAGGGAAATTTCCAAGCTCGAGGGTGAGACCGAGACCAAACTGTCCATGAAGGAGCTGGCCCAAAAGTTTGAGAACGTGGCACATGGTGAGACTGACGGTCACGAAGAATCTTAAACATTCACTTCAATAAAAGTTTGACTGATTAGAAATATCTAGAAAATATTGTGTGCGTGAATAACATGATTTTACTTTTATCAGAATAATCAGAATCAGCAATTAGCAACAACGCTGTGGGTCTGACTGGCATTTCAGTCGCTTTTCATTCTGCACCACATTTGTCGTGCGTCTTTGTTGTTAACCAGCAGCCTGCCTGCACGCTTCCCCTCTCAGACGTCTTTAGCTCCTGCTACCGCAGCGACGAGAGTCGCTCCTTCACGCTGCTGATCAGGAAGTCTCCCGTCTGGGGCGGCACCACCTGCCTCCAGATGGGCATGAGCGCTGACGCGCGGCTGTTCTTCAGTCACGACGGCGTGCAAGTGGGTGATTTTTTTTTTTTGTTTTGTTTTGCCACACCTGCCTGAGTGACGCACAAAAGAGATCAGTCAAAACAAGCAATTGCGCCATAAATAAACACAGCAGCACTGCAGCTGAACCAGTTATGTCTCCCAGGCTGTGTTTATGTAGCCTCTTGGCTTCATTCTCTGAGAATTTCCAGATTAACTTCAGTGTCTTTTTAATCCTCTTAACAATTTGATAAACTGATAATATCTAAATGTTTTTTTTTAAGCAATGGCACGCTTGTCCTGTGGCACAAAGACATCTCAAAATAAAGCTGTGTTAGAAAACTTTATTTATTTATTTATTTATTTATTTATTCATTCATTTCTTGTTCTCCTTTAGTCCCTGTTGTCCCAGATCTGGTGGGGTGACATGAAGAGAAGCACTGAAGTGTGGAAGCTCCTGCTGGCATTTTTTTGTCCGATCCTCTGTTACACCAACCTCATTTCCTTCAGGTGAAATCATCATTTCATTATTACACGTCATTATCTGATTTTTTTTTTTTTTTTTTCTATTTAGATTTTAGAACTCGTACTCTCTCATCACTTTTTTTCCCCCCTATAATATTCCATCTCGCAGGAAAGCAGACGACCAGCAGCAGGAGGAGGAGGGGAAGCCTAATGAGGACGGACCAGGCCGGGACAACGACAGCCTCTACGGCGCCACCGTCTTTTCCTTCTCAGACATCAAACACATGTACAACTGTTAACGTCTAATGTATTGATTTTACTCAGAGTAAGACGTGTACCATTTTTCTGTGCTGACACGGTGAATATGAAACTTTCTCGCTCCAGTGAAGCTGATGTGCAAGGCGCCAACTCTCCCAGAGGGGCCACCATCAGGGGTGAGTCGTCTGCCTCCCTGAATTAAAATAGCAAATATTCCTGCGATACACTTAAAACTTTAGACAAAAAAACCTACTGTATATATTATCACTATTGAAAAATTACTAATAAGTACAAAATCTTGGACTCTGAAAGCAACAGTAGTTTTTGGATGTCTGTCTCATCTTGTAAGGTTCTGAATGGTTTAGCCCCGCCACCACTACAGGACTTCACAAAGAAAAAATCCTCTACAGTAAACACCTGAGCACTGAGTAGAGGAGACTGTCATGTACACACAGTCTTCGTATCTTTTCTGTGTGAATTGGAACTAATTCTGTTTGTAAGATCTTTGCTGATTTATCTATTTGTCATAGTGTATTGTGTATATATGATGTATTGTTTGCATTGTCCTAATCAAATGAATCAAATCAATAGATAAATCGCCAACGTTGTTCCCACTGTCCGTGCTCTCAGGCGTCCCTCAGTCTCAGCGGCCACCCCAGCGGCCCTTCGTCATATCACGATGGCGACAGTTCTGGTTCGCGCCCGTGACCTCCTTTCTGGGCAACGTTCTCATGTACTTCCTCTTCCTCCTGCTGTTCGCCTACGTGCTGCTGGTGGACTTCAAGCGGCAGCCGCCCGCGGGTCCCGCCATCACCGAGTACGTGCTCTACTTCTGGGTGTTCACCATCGTGTGCGAGGAGATCCGGGAGGTGAGTGCAAAGCGAGGGCCGCCAGGCCGCGACGGGAACGATGATCCGCTGTTCTGGAGGCGAGCGTTGACCTCATCGCGTGTCCTCATCGCAGACGTTCTTCCTCGGTGCGATGACTTGGCGCCAGAGGTTGAGAGTGTACATCCAGGACGTGTGGAACAAGTGTGACCTCACCGCCATCACGCTGTTCATCATAGGATTAATCTGCAGGTGAAAACGGACAAGCAACTGACGCTTGGAATAAGACAAAACTGTTTCTTTTTTCATCTCCATATCCAGATTCACAGTGAAGTGAAATGTTGCATGTCAATTGTAAACAGTTTTACGTACTATGGGATTATTTTAAAACTTTAAACCACTTAATTTGAGCCCTGTTACAATTCGGCTCGCACATTCCCTCAAATCCTCCTTCAAGTGCAGCCAGGGAACAGTTTGTCCACACGGTGGTGCTGTTACCACAGTACAGTTATTTATTTATATTATATATATATATATTTTTTTGTCCTCGTCTTCATGTCCAGGATGTTCAAGTGGTCGTATGAATTTGGCCGTGACATCCTCTGCTTGGACTACATGGTCTTCACACTTCGCCTCATTCACATCTTTGCCATTCACAAGCAACTCGGGCCAAAAATCATCATTGTTGGCAAGATGGTGAGACACATTGACACAAGTGCAAATATCCTCCTGACCTGAACTTTGGATTGAGTGGCACAGGTTACCATTTCGCTGTTTTTTTGTTTGTTTGTTTGTTTTTTTTAGATGAAGGACGTCTTCTTCTTCCTCTTTTTCCTGGGGGTGTGGCTAATGGCGTATGGAGTGGCCAATCAGGCTTTGCTGTACTCCTACGACCCCAGCCTGGACCGCATTTTCCGCCGGGTTTTCTACAGGCCGTACCTGCACATCTTTGGCCAGATCCCCGTGGAAGAGATGGACGGTACATGATGATGATGATTTATTATTATTATTATTATTATTATTATTATTATTATTATTATTATTATTATTATTATAGGCATTGAAAAATGAAAAACAACACACAACATCAGATCTAAAATTGCTCAAAAGGAAATCAAGGAAATCAAGTCACTCAGGCAAGACATCATAATAACTATCCAGCTTTTCTAAAAACTTAGTTTTTCAAGCCTTCCTGCAAAGCAAGAGCAGCATCCTTGGCCACGAATCCTTATGACGCTGATGAGGCGACTGCTTACAGCAGCAGATAAGATTGTTCTTTTCATGATGATGTAACCTACCAGACATGTCTTGATCCCCCTCCGCTGCAGTGGGGAAGACGTGGGACATGAAGTGCACGAACAACGTGACGCTGATCGACGCCGGCGAGGAGCCATGCAGGGTCAAGTACAGCAACTGGCTGGTGGTGATCCTGCTGGTGATTTACCTGCTGGTGACCAACATCCTGCTCATCAACCTGCTCATCGCCATGTTCAGGTAGGGAGCCACGAGAGCAGCGCGCTATCGTCCAATCGCGTCACGCGCTCGGACACGTTTGACGTTTGCGCCCGTCGCCGTCTCTCTGCAGCCACACCTTCTCTCAGGTGCAAGCCAACAGCGACATCTACTGGAAGTTCCAGCGCTACAACCTGATCGTGCAGTACCACTCCCGGCCCTCGCTGGCTCCGCCTTTCATCATCCTGTCCCACATTAATCTTTTCATCAAGAGGAACATCCGCAAAGTGCCGTCAGTCAAGATCCACCACTTTGGTCAGCATCCAGCCTGGAACTCTCACTTGGCTCCTGTCCATTCAGACACTATTATTTACCCATCACAACCTTACTTACTTACTTACTCACTCACTCACTCACTCACTCACTCACTCACTTACTTACTTACTTACTTACTTACTTACTTACTTACTTACTTACTTACTTACCTACCTACTTACTTATTTATTTAGTTTGTACCATAATACAGAGAGAGTATATAGATTAAAAAAAAAAAAAAACAATTACACAGAAGGCGTTGGAGAGGTAAAAAACCCACAATGGGCTTATTCAAGAAACCTCCCCAAAAATAAAGATAAAATAAGAATATTATTATGATAAGAATATAATTAAGAGTAAAAGTGAACAATAATAATAAAATAAAATAATTAAGTAGAAGCTATAGAGTCTTGATGTATTACAGAGGACTTCAGTCTCGACTTAAAACTAACATAAATCAACAACATAAATATGCAGGATTGAAGGGTATTAATCTCATTAATTGACAAAATGTGAAGTTTTTTTTAAAATGGATTCTTCTCCTTCTTGTAATCTGTACATTGACAATCCCTCCAATCCCCCTGCTGTGCTCTCTCCCAGTGTTGCAGCTGAGAGGGAAGGCGGCCAACAGGCTGATGACGTGGGAAACCATTCAGAAGGAAGACTTCCTGACGGCGCAGAACAAGATACAGAAAAGCAGTGATTCAGAGAGGCTCAAGCGGATGTCTGCAAAGTGAGCACGCCCTCCTTCCCTGGCCTTAAGAGAGATCCCAGTGTGTTTGGATAAGAATACAAGCAGGTGTTTGTCCCCTTTATTTATTTATTTATTTTTTGCTCAGATTGGATGGCGTGGTCAAACAGCTGACAGAAAGCCGAGACTTTGACCACAGGTTGAGGGCTTTGGAGAACGAGGTAGGATCAGAGTCAGACAAATGGATACTAGGTGGTTTTCTGTGCTTTAAACGTCTTTGGGTTGTTAAAGTGTGCACACAAGAACGCTGAGCTTCCTTACTTAATATTGTTCTTCCCTTTCAGATGGAGTACTGCTCCAGCGCCCTCAGCTGGATCGTTGACACGTTGGCCCAAAACAACGCGTTCAAACCACCTCGGCCTCCACCCACGTTCAGAGGTGCAGACGGCCATATAGAATTTTTACATTTATGCAACTGTGTCATCTTGCAGGAACCTTCACCAAAGCCTGTTTCGCTGAAAAATCAAACGTGTGAATTCTCATGTCTTCTTCTCCTCAGATACCTTTCCGTCGTCCTCCATGTCTCCGTAAATGAGCCGTGGCGGCGCCTTCACTCGCTCAGGGTCTACGAAAGACAAGAATGTCAAGCTTTCACTTGGACTGCTGCCCAGCGGCCGGCCTCACTGTTTGCCTGCAGCGACAATCACTGGATTTATCTTGAACCACGTGAGGCTCTAAACAAAAAATGTGCGAGCTCAGATTTTTTATATTACAATTACAAAACAACATATTCATACTGTGACATTATTAAGTATATTATATGTCTTCAGTGCTGTAAGTTGAGAGCAGGATTTTTTTAATATAAAGTTTTGTGTTTGAGTTTTTTTTTTAATCTTTTATGGAAACTATAATATTGTTAACAGGGATTACATTGTATTCTGGTTCCTGTTTCTGAGGTCAATTTATGCCTTAATATTGTCATTAAATAAATATGTCATCATCAACAATCTTCAGTATCTGTTCCAGATGTCGTTGGTCTTCATACATTTTACATTAAGCACAATAAATGGTTCTTTCCACTGGCAATTTGTTTTTTTTGCAAACAGAGACTTAGCTTAGCTGAGCGCAAGGAACGGTGCACAGACATGGTAAATAATGTATGTATTGTATATGCCAGTGGTGGAGTAGGATCAAATAATAACCACCTAACTAGGTGCACACTTGCTGTCTTTCATGCTAATCAAACCTCAGCATAAAATGATAATGATGATAGTTATTACACAGTAGTACATAGTTATACATACATAAATGCGGCTTAGTAGCTGAGTGACTTTTTTCTCTCTTCTTTTGTGTGTGTTCTTCTGAAACTGACAGTTAACGTAGTGGGAGTGCGTGTCTGTGCGTGCGTGCGCGCGCAAATGCAGGCGCATGGACAACTTGTCCTGAGAGACGGGGGGGAGAGTGCGGAAGGTGCACCGTGGTGGTGCTGAATTTCAGTCTGCCAAAGCTCTATTGAAGGTCACATAGTGGAGCAGGGCTATTGAAGGAGCCTTTACTGTAAATAGCCGGCCGGGCCACCTGTCAATCGCAGCAGTGGCTCACACCCAGCGAGGCAGTGTCATCAGTCCCCTGCTGGGCTGCTCCCAAGCTGCACCAAGGCTGCAGCTTTTTGTTCTTTTACATTATCCGCCCATCCTACTGAGTTCTGACTAATTATTATTTAAAAAATATATATATTTTAAAGGTCCGGAATGTGACCCAACCCACAGCCTCTCATCAAGTTGCAGGTCAGGATTCACTTGTCGTGTAAAGCGGTTTCTGTGCAAAGGCGAGTTTGCCAGTGAAGATATGCAGATAACCGTCATCTCCATTTCCATCTATTTCCATCCACCCAATGCATCATCCTGACACGTTCTCCTCTGCCTTGGGATGGGCAAACTATGCGGCGCGATCAAACTAATTTAAGTGGATCTGCGCTCGTGTTTTTTTTTCCCACCCAGTTTGCTTTAATGGATGCATGTCATCAAATTGACACTCAATTTCAAGAGTAAATACATAAAAAAAATATATGAAAATACAAAGGGAGGTAAAATGTAAAAGGCAAAATCACAGTATGAAAATCCCATCACTCGAAAAGTTGCAAGCTGTACAGAAAGTGGACCAGGTTTCAAGTATCAAAGCACAAATGGGACGAGTAACAATGGAAATGAGATTAATAATACTCGTAAATACTAATAATATTTAACATAATTTAATGTAATTAATGCAAAGTATCATATTTAAGCATATGATAGATATTTATATGCATATTTTTCATCTATCTATATAAATATATATACAAATATACTTATTCCTTCATATTGCTATTTAGGTCTCCCTCTTCTAATTTCTTTTGACCCTTGACCCCCTGTTTCCCACCCAACCCCCGCCCCCCCACAGTCCAAACCCCCACCTCTTTTGCACATAGCGCCTCCCTAGCGCACTAAGTTAAGTGTGTTAGGGAGGTGCAAGTTAAGGGCAACAGGAGCGTTCTACCCGGACATGTGCTTCTGTCAGTCACGCAAGCCACACAAGCACTCCACACAGACGCCAGTGTCCCCACTGTGTCCTCTGGTTTCCCAGCACAAGGCCGGCACGCAGCTCTGACTGAACTCCTCCGTCCGGTTCTCTGCAGCCTGGACCGCTGAAGGTTTCCTCGAATCACCCGCTTCTGTGGATTTTACCGGTCTAACAATTCAGTTTTTATTTGGCAGCACAATTGGCAATAACCAGTGTGGATCTGTAGCTCTGGAGTGCTGCACCTTTCCAAAATGGCACCTGTGAAAGGTTGGGTGGTGGGTCTCCTGCTGGTTCTCCTGAGCTCCTCCCACCTCCCCGGCCCCAGTGCAGTGAGCGCCCAGGATGTGTCTGGGGACGACCCTCATGTCAGAGATTTGGAGCAGGTTGTAGCCGAGGAGGGCGAGGTGGCTGACGATGGCGCTAGCGAGGAAGAAGGTGAAGGGGGAGATGTGGAGGCTGCGGCTGATGATGATGATGACGACGATGATGAAGATGAGGGTGAGGATGATGATGAGGTAGATGCAGAAGAAGACGATGATGACGACGACGATGACGATGATGATGACGACAAAGACGAAGATGATGATGATGACGACGACGATGATGACGACGACGATGAAGACAACGACAATGATGATGATGACGACAAGGATGATGATGATGACGATGATGATGACGATGATGATGATGACGATGATGATAATGACGACGACAAGGATGATGATGACGATGATGATGATGATGATGATGATGACGACGACGATGATGAAGATGACAACAAGGATGATGATGATGACGATGATGAAGACGACGATGATGATGACGATGATGATGATGACAAGGATGATGATGATGATGACGACGACGACGACGACGATGATGACAAGGATGATAATGATGACGACGATGATGACGACGATGATGACGACGACGATGACGACGATGATGATGACGACGACGATGACAACAAGGACGATGATGACGATGACGATGATGATGATGATGACGACGATGACAACAAGGACGATGATGACGATGATGACGACGATGATGATGATGATGATGATGATGATGATGACAAGGACGACGATGATGATGATGACGATGACGACGACGATGATGATGATGACAAGGACGACGATGATGATGATGATGATGACGATGACGACGACGATGATGATGATGATGACAAGGACGACGATGATGATGATGACGACGATGACAATGAAGACGACGATGATGATGATGACAGTCACGGAAAGGATAATAACGACGATGATGATGATGATGATGATGATGATGATGATGATGATGACGACGACGATGATGATGACGACGATGATGATGATGATGATGACAACAATGAAGATGATGATGACGATGATGATGACGATGATGATGACGATGATGATGATGATGACGACGATGATGATGATGATGATGACGATGATGATGATGATGATGAGTCAAACAAGGATGCAACAGGTGATGATGAGGATGATGAGGATGATGATGATCATGATGACGATGATGACGATGACGATGATGATGACAATGAAGATGATGATGAAGAGGATGCTTCAGAGGAAGGAGACAAAGCAGGTAAAGAATGATTTTAATTGTACAATACTATTATTATTTTTATGGTTATCATGACCATTATTATTATTATTATTATTATTATTATTGTTATTGTTATTATTATTATTATTATTATTATTATTATTATTATTATTATTATTATTTATTATTTTTTTTTATTTTATTATGTTGTCCTTTGAAATCAAGCAATGGTTTGTGGTCAATGTGATTCCATTTTCACTTCAATGAGTTCTGAGTTCTGTTGCGTGTCTGGACTGAACCCCCCCAGTTTGAGTGCGGCTGTAGCAACAGCGTCACACACATATCAGTCCTGAAATAGACCTGCTTATCCATGCAGTAACAGGCATCAGCACTATCTAACCCGCTCATTCCTTCTGTTGAACCAGCCAGGTTATTTTAAGACAGTGGGACAGGAAATTTGTTTCGAGTGTGCAGTTGTGTGAGTGCGAGAATGCCATGACATAAAAAGACACCATTTTGTTTAAGCTTCAGGAAATCAATAAATAACCCACTGACCTCTTTAGAATAAAAAAACAACAACAGCAAACAACACATACAAAAATTCTCTTTGAGTGTTTATGTAAGTTTTATGTATAATTATGCAATTTCCTTTCTAAAATGTTATGATAAGCTTAATCAGAGGTGCAGTAAATGCTATGTTATAGCATTTATGTAAACAGAGGGCTAATATACTATTATTTGGAGATCTACTCAGTTTCTCGGATAATTCACAGTGACAGGGTGGATTATGTGTTAAAAAAATAAAGAGCTTAAAATGGATATAATTGGGGACCTGTAAATGAATCTGCTGTTTCTTGTCAACTGGCAGTGAATATGCAGTATATTCAAACTTAAAGTCAACTTTATTATTTAAAACAGATGGACACGAAACACTGTTTCCGCAGAAAAAATGCTATTGATGCTTATGAATAAGAAAGGAAGAAATCACAAAGGTTCAGATTCTGTATCAGTGTAACACAACATGAAGGTGAGCGACATGCAAAGTTTTGGAGGAGGTAAGGTGATGCATATTCACATGGGTGGGTTTCTGATGGCTGAGGCATGGGGGAAGCTTCTGGGGGTGGGGTGGGAGGATCCTCCGATACTCGTGGCCACGACCAACCCCCTCAGGACCCTCCGGAGAGAGGAGGAGGAGTCAGAAAAGAAAAGTGGGTGGACAGGTTTGAGTGTGGGGGCATGGAGGGAGGGTGCAGGACATGAGAAGGAAACATGAGGATTGACAGCAGCATTTGACTTGCAGTTCACGCAGCTTTTAAAACAGGAAGTTTGTTGAACTGCAGTAATAGCTCTTCTTTAGCAGGTGTGGTGTTCATCTTAATTCTGACTGCGTGACTAGTGTGATGGGGCTCCTTTCATTCAAAATAAATGAGTCGATAAATATATGAATATGAACATAAAGTGTCCCAGTGATTCTGTGCGGCGACCTGTGAAGAGGTCAAAGGTTATATCCCTGCACAGACGCCAATGATTGACTCACTTTATGTTTATTTCACAGACAACGACGACGATGACGACGATGACGACGACGATGACGACGACGACGACGACGATGACGACGACGATGAGGAGGAGGATTCACAATTCCGGACTGGCTCCCTGTGTGGAGTTTGCTCCATCTGTGAGGTAAATGTGGTCACCTTTAGCACTAAGTTGAGGCTTACAACTGTGCAAACAAACAAACAAACAAACAAGCAAACAGACAACAAGTTTGCTGCTGGAGAGGATGCGCCTTGCCTCTACTTTGTGCTGTGGTGCTGAACCAAAAACCCACGTCACTTCAGAATCTATAAGCAAGGAGGTAGCACACACAAGTCTTGAGGACTTGTTTGCTCCAATTCATTTGGCCACGTCAAACCACGTGCTAAGGTTTCAGACTGGTGGCCTTCATCAGAGCAGGAATTGTTTACCTCCTTGCTTATAGATATTGAAACAACAACAACTTTCTTTCTTTCCTCTTCCTCTTCCTCTCTTTAGCTGCAAAACTTCAAGGAATATTTGCTTTCACCCCCCCCCCCCGATCGTTGCTTTTAAAGTCCCTCTTGTCTTTCAGCACTGCTCCAGCAGCTGTGACAAGTGCCCCTGTGAGGAGGGAGACGAGTCGGATCACTGCGAGCACTGCGATGTGAGCGCTGTCGACGCCACACACCTTCTGCACATTCCTAGCAGATGAAGAGCTCCCCTGGTTTCACATTGTTTTGTTTTTTCCTTGCTAGGAATGCTCCTCCTGCTTCCTCTGCCCCATACTGTGCGACACAATATGCGCTCCAGGTTAACACTCAAACCCTCCACACACCCACTGTCACTGTGGTGGTTTACTTTCTTTCTTTCTTTTTTTCTTTTTTAAATTCAGGAGCATCAGTAAAGTCCAATGCATTGTGTATTCTACCGAAAAATAGCAGTAAGCAATATAAATACAACAATATAAGTCAACTAATATTGCTCCATCTGTTTCCAAACATACCCACACAACGCAGATAGAGAAATTAATAAATAAACACATAAAAAAATATAAAAAACATAATCAAATTAATGACATAGAGGTGAAAAGATTATAATGTCAGGTAAATTCATAATATAATAATAGTGAAAAATATCACAATATTATTATGATATAATAATAATGATGAAAGAAATGGGCTCTTTCAGTTCACTCAATACTCCAATGTTGCCCTTTACTGTATGAGGAGAGAGGATACATAGAAGATGTTTTTTTTTCTATGACGTCCAAGTTTATGTTCTGACTTTTGCATCCTTTGCTTCACTAGGTGGCGTCGTGGATGAACTCACCGGGTCCATCTATCAGTAAGAGTTTTTTTTGTTATTTTTAGGTTTTATTTTTTGGGGGGAATAATACGTAATTCTGAGAATGGGAAGTTTTGACGCCCTGTTGTTGGTCTTGCAGGACTGTGGCCTCGCTGCTGTGAGCAGCCTGCTGGCACCATGGTCGCTGTTGCTGCTGCTGCTGCTGCTGCTGCTGCTGCTGCTGCAGGAGGTCCTGCACTCAGGATGGGAACTGTCACGCTGCTAAAACGTCTCGTAGCAACATTAGCGGCGCCTCAAGAGAGTTGGTTCCCAAACACATCATCTGATCAAACACCAGGTTTTAACTTCATTTTTAGAACATCTCTAGCACTAGCCTTGTCATAAGAACAGAAAAAAAATAATTTAATCTTAGTGTTATTTTACAATTTTATATATTTCAAATTCAGCATGGCTGATATTACCTCACCAAGGCTGTCAGAATATTTAAGTTTGTGGTTTGTTGGGGGAGATTTTTTTTGACTTAAAAGATGACATTTGTGCACATGTAATTTTCAGATATGTGATGATTACTTTTTTGTTTACAGTAAAAATTTCCCATGTCATTACACTTGGAAAACCACTGGGTTCTATCTTGTAATAAAACGATTTAAAGTAACAGTAATTTTTTTTTTTTTTTTAATGTAGTTGACTGCTTGATGTAGTTAATTATGTTTTGATAGTTATGGTATATTAATTAGCATAATTAGCCCTCTGTTTACAGTGCCTGTTAAAATGCTTGTTTCTTTTGTCTAGCTAACAAAGTAGCTAACCTCGGTGTGGTCTGTCAAAAAATGTATAGAATACTTTTGTCTGTCTTACTTTCCAGCAACTTACCACTGCACTTATGAGCCAAAAAGATTCTTAACCTTTGGCCTGTAGACTATGCAACAGCATTATTTAGGCCAAGAATGAAGAACCGCAAGACGAAGAGAAACCAGAGTCCTTGTTTCATGATTAAAGGTGCTCTGAATTGACTCTCAGAAAGATTTACGAGCATCCGAACTGGAATGACAACATCTTAGGTAATGGAGAAGCACCTCACCGCCTTTCAACTACTTAACCTGCTCACGCAATCTGCGTGTTTAAAAGCTAATTCAAAATACCGTTGCAGACTCTGTATGTCACTGGCAGGTGATGAGCAAGACCTCAGGAGCTGGAGAGCTGAGAGACCAGTCCTGAAGGTCTGAGTTTTAAGACGCCACCTCACCTGCTGAGATAGTTTATGACCTGGATTAACAGCCGATCATGTCTCATCACACACTTATTTTCTATAGCCCCTTTCCCACTGGCCAAAAAACCCAATGAACACCCGCTATGAATCGGCATTTGGTGGCAGCGGGAAATGCTCACCGACTCACGTCAAAACTCGTCAAACAACCCTGCAAGCGACCTGGGTTGAAATCAGAAAAATTAAATATAAATAAAATAAAAATTAAAAATAAAAAATAAATCACAATATGGGCGACACGGTGGCACAGTGGTTAGCGCTGCTGCCTCACAGCAAGAAGGTTGTGGGTTCGATTCCGGGGCTCAGGCCTGGGACCTTTCTGTGTGGAGTTTGCATGTTCTCCCTGTGTCTGCGTGGGTTCTCTCCGGGTTCTCCGGCTTCCTCCCACACTCCAAAAAACATGCATGTGAGGTCAATTGAACACTCTAAATTGTCCGTAGGTGTGCATGTGAGTGTGAATGGTTGTTTGTTTCTATGTGGCCCTGCGATGAACTGGCGACTTGTCCAGGGTGTCGCCTGCCTTCGCCCTAAGACAGCTGGGATAGGCTCCAGCAGACCCCTGTGATCCTGGGCTCGGGAAGAAGCGGGTATGGAAGATGAATGAATGAAATAAAAGTATGTGGACAGCAACCATAAATGTATATGTGTGTGTATGTGTGTATGTGAGTGGGTGGGTGTGTGTGTGTGTGTGTGTGTGTGTGTGTGTGTGTGTACACATGCGAATCAGCTTTCTTCCTAAATAAAGAGGCGGGAGGTATGAGGAGCAAAGTTGTGAGGAAATGCTATATACAAATGCTGTTTAATGCTTTTAAAATCCCCAGAAGTATATACAGTATTCACACACACACACACAAAACACACACACACACACACACATATATATATACATACATAAATACATGTATCTGTGTATATCTATATTTATATATACTGTATGTGTATATATATACTAATACTAATTTATTGTATAAGCATGTCTGTACACAGACATATTCATAAGTCATACATTCCTTCCTGACAAGGATGTGCAGTGGCTTCTTCCTTGTTCAGTTCTCTATTGCTTTGAGTGGGAGGAAGGTGGTGTAGGGCGATACTCGTGGCCACGACCAACCCCCTCAGGACCCTCCGGAGAGAGGAGGAGGAGTCAGAAAAGAAAAGTGGGTGGACAGGTTTGAGTGTGGGGGCATGGAGGGAGGGTGCAGGACATGAGAAGGAAACATGAGGAGAGGTTTAGGAGGGCGGTGGAGGCGCAGCCCTGCTCCTGAAACCTAAATTGTTTGTTTGAAGTTACCTGCTCTAAGGTGGGCGAGGCACGACCAGGCCTGGAATAAACCCAGGCAAAGCTTCACTGCCGTTTCTTCTTCCTCTTCTTCAGTTGAAAATGCTGTCCACAGCCTAGAAAACAGCTACCACAATATAAATATTATTTAGCCATGTAAAGAGTTGAGATAAAAAAAAAATATATAATTTTTTTCCAAGAGAGATGGAAGCCTCATGAAACTCAGAGCTGCATCACAAAAACAGACAAAACAGTAATAACCATGAGCAACGCAAATGTCAAACGTCCTGGTGAGCTAGCCTCGCTGATGCTAATCAGTTTAGCCACAATGAGGCCCACTTCACTTCTGGTTTCCTTCTTTGTCTTCTTCTGGGGATTTTAAAGGCATCTAGCAGCATTTGCATACAGCATTTCCCCACAACTTTGCTATTTGTACCTCCCACCTCTTTATTTTGGAAGAACGCTAATTGGCTATTGAAATTTAAACTCCATCTGCTGGAGCTTTATCAGAATGGATGACTTAAAACCTGACAATAAAGCAAAACAAAACAAACAACAGAAACTTAACAATAAGATTCAGATTTTTTTTTTTCCCTCCTTCACACTTCACACTCCGCCGAAGAATAGGGTTGCCACCTCCTAGAATTTCGAATCCGGGACTCGTCGACATGCCAGCAATAACTTGAGCTGAAATGCAGTGTGTGCCGATTCGACCAAAAGTCTCATTTCGTTCAGCTCTGGTGTCACTTTACAGAATCACGGGCCTCTTAAAGGCTTTGCCAACGTGTGGCCTGTGTTTATTCAAGGGGCTGTATAGCTTTTGGATCAAGTTCCAAACCGCAGTTTCCACCTTTTTCTCTCTCTCTTTCTTTTCTTCCCTAAACGTCATGCTAATCTTAGTTGTGCTTTTGTTTCAGAAACAACAACGATGCCAGTATCGAATGTCTCCCCCGGTCACCGCCGGTTTCAAGCGGCTCATTTTAAGTTTGTCGGCAGAAGGAGTCGTGAAAAGGGTTGAGTGTCGGAGCTCTGCTGTGAACAGTAGTTCCGACGGTCTGAAACTTCGAAATCTTAAATGAACTAAATATATATATAGATATATACATGTTTGTTTGCTAAAATGCAGTTTTGGATAGTTTAAATCTCTAACTTCAGCTTAATGAGAATGTTATTTGTTTGAATAAGACAAGATAAGATAAGTTGTTCCTTCAAAAGTCCCGCAGTGGGGAAATTTCCCGCATTACAGCAAAAAGGATGGCAAAAAACAAACGATAAAAAGCAGACAAGCGATATAACCAAGGCACATAGGAAACTATGAACAATTTAGACAACGGAAAACATAGTTGAATCTTGAGTCTTGAAGAGAGAATACAAACTGTGACTGTGACACATGTGATGTGTTACATCATTTCGATACGACATGTGACATGCCCCTACAATGACGGCAAAATAGTCACCGTGTCTCAGGTGCAAAGCATTCAGTGCAACATCATCCAGCCGGTTCTGGTTAATGAGCTAAAACCGTTTGCCGCCTCCACCTTCATGCAACTGACCACACCCACAGTCTTTCACAAGCCCATCAACATCAACAAACCCTGGTGAGTCAGAAATTCTGAAGGTTCGAACTAAATAACACAAGCATGAAAATACTCATTCAATAACGTTCTGCCACAGAGCTTTACACTTTCAGAGGACTGGTGGTCACACAGAGCCTTGCTGAAACCCCCAAAATACAAGACGGTCTTTTTCTGGAGTGTAAACTTGCGAGCTAAACTGAATTAAAAGTTGTTCATAGAGCAACAAGCTGACAGATTCCGAGGATAAACATTTCATTAATGTTTTTTTCTTCCAGAAAAGTAAGTCTCGACAGTATTTTCAATCATTTAATGCTACATGATGGCTTTAGCCTTAAAGTTATCTGGGGACACTCCTGAGAATCAGTATCTCCACCTCTTCTGACAATCCAAACCAACTCAGAAACTGGAGCATATCAGAATTCATAATAAGCATGTTGTCAAACGGTGTGTCAGAAATGAATAGGGTCTATTATCACAACCACATAGCTAATGCTCAACACAGTTTAAAAGGTATATTCGTTGTATATTCGTCGTTCTTTGTCACTTGTCATGTTTTATGGAGTTCATTTTATTTGATTGAACATTTTAAATGCCATTCAATCATATGAACAGCTGACCATATAATGAATGAATGTTCATGTTCCGTGTTGTCAACTTGTTGGGTGTGTCAGAAATGATTCTCAACCCACCTTAGTTTCCACTGCAGTGTCCTGTGGACAGAAGCCTGTGGTCATATTGCATCTCTCCCCTATGCCAGTTAAGTGATGTGTACACAAACACCCCTAACCCACACACACACACAGAAGTCACCAGGCACCATTTACCCCTGCACGCCCCTTCACATGCTCCATCACTCGCTGGAGAACCTACGGGGAGACGGCGAAGAGACGCATCACCTCGCATATGGAACCGCTGGGAAATTGAGCTTTTATTTTATTTTAGTCAAATCTTTTTTAAGTCTGTTTATTTTTCAGAACAGTCCTGGACATCAAGGTAGGATGAGGTGTAATGTGGCTGATGTCTTTGTAACTTCATCAAGTAGAAGCTTTTATATTCATTCAACACTCTCTCAGCCCTAGAACGTCTTTAACTTATCAAATAGCTCACTGTGAATTATGAGGCTTTATCGCGGAAGGTAAAGAGCTACATTTGTCCCCATTAGATGCAGCTGTCGTCCTACCTGCTGTTCCTGTGCCTGCTGAACTGGGGTGAGAAAAACAAAGAACAAACCCGAAGATATCAATTTCTTTCCGGAGAAGCAATTACTTCCTCCTGAGAATCATTCCATTGGCTTTTGCTGCAGTGCAGGATGACGTGTCACACAAGATAATTTTCTCAGATTTGCAACACAAAAATTCAAAATATATGTATGTATGTATATATACATATATATATATATATACACACATATATATATATATTTAAGGCAAGCAGTACAAAATGTATATATATATGTACATATATATATATATATATATATGTACATATATATATATGTTTATTGTAATGCTTGAATACATGGCTGTCAGCTTAAGGCTGTTCTGTTTGGATTTATTGGAGTTAGATAGTTATTATTAGTTAGATAGTTATTGGAGTTACTCGACTTAATGGTGGTGTCTCAAGTTAAGCTGTGTAAATTATTTTCAGTTTACAGCAAAAAAAAGAAAAAGGGAAACGGGGATTCTGAACTATGTGAAACCATCTTTAGGACTTGAAATAATCTGTTTTGCAGTTCAGACTGTGAGGTCTGGACTTTATCCACCACTTTATTCCACTTTGCAGGCCTGTGTCTCATTTGTTTGTATTTACTTCTGCAATATTCCATCAACATACCAATAAAGCAGTTTTTCTATTGCCGTGCGGCTCCTTGTGTGTTTCAGCTGCCGGCAGCGACTGGTGCTACACAGGCTGCGGTGAGTAAAGACCAAGGACCAAGGTCTAGAGGGTCTAACTGCATAACGTGCACGCAGAGGGCGAGCGGTTCGGGATGAGTGTGTGGTTGAAACCTCTCTCTCTCTCTCTCCCTCTCTCTCTTTGCCAGAACACACCCCGTCCGAATGGTCGCACATCCCCGGGGCGTTCTGCGGGGGAGGCAGACAATCTCCCGTCAACATCGTCACGGGCCATGTTGAGACCAACAACAGCCTGGGCTCCTTCATGCTGGTCAACTTCGACTCCCAGAACGCCGTCAAGTCTATTGTAAACACGGGACATACAGGTACAGGCACGCACACGGGTGGCATTGCAACACTCTGTGTTTGTTTTGACACTTTAAAAAACACATAAAGAAACATATAAAGAAAAGAAAAACAAACAGAAAAACAGAAAAAAAAACATTTCCTATCCTCTAAAAAAGTGCCTCTCCTCGCTGCGCAGTCAAGTGCAACCTGGAGGAGAACCAGGTGGAGGTGAGCGGAGGCGGCCTGGGTGCGACCTACTCCACCCTGCAGTTCCACTTGCACTGGGGCACAGAACAACTCCCAGGCTCGGAGCACACGGTCGACGGGAGGAGATATGCAATGGAGGTAGAGCATCATGACCGCCGTCGGCGTCCGTTTGGGAATTTGTCGACAAATTCAAAGAGAATGCCAGAGGGTTCATTGGCAGAGTTCATAATTACATGAAGAGAAGTTGTGCAAACGGTGATAACAAAAGACTGTGTGTGTGTGTGGTGTGTGTGTGTGTGTGTATGTGTGTGAGGACGGGTTTTCTGGGAGGTAGGGTGGCTCCCTTGGTAGGGTGTTTGGCCCATTTTGCCCATTTGGGGAGCACATGTGACCTTTGCCCTTGAAGATGGGAAAAGACTTGATAAACTGGGGTGAAGCCACAGACTCTGTCCTGTGTTTCACCCCACGACCCATGACTCACACTCCCACGCACGGGGAAGTCCTTAATACGATGGTGTTGCTTAGTCATGCATTCGCGTCCCACGTTCAGCGCACTGCAGCGCTTCCTGCGACCTGGTGTGAACTTGACCAACATCATTCACCTCATGTTCAACTCTGTAGATGCACATTGTCAGCCTGAAGAAGGGGCTCTCTGTGGAGCAGGCCAAGGCGGATCCGGAGGGAATCGCCGTTCTGGGCTTCTTCCTAAGTGTAAGGGGGTAAAAAAAAAAGCACAAACTGATATTTGTGTGGAATTTTTGGCACAACTAACACTGAAATGATTATGTTGTATGAAGGCGACAGAAGACGAGGACACTTCAGGACCATGGGTTGAGCTTGTGTCTTACCTGAGCAACCTCACAGGTACAGCAATGTCTTTTTTTTTTTTAATAAAAACAAAACAAATCATATTTTAATTCACTTTTTAATAAAAATAAAAACAAAAACACGGCAACTCACGCTGATGAGATTGGTGATGCTTCTTCCAAGCCTTAAGTCTCCTCATGGAGAAGC
Organism: Nelusetta ayraudi; assembly: GCF_046127955.1. Classification (NCBI taxonomy): domain Eukaryota; kingdom Metazoa; phylum Chordata; class Actinopteri; order Tetraodontiformes; family Monacanthidae; genus Nelusetta; species Nelusetta ayraudi. The sequence continues at coordinate 11,003,969 of NW_027466092.1, read as the reverse complement.
AAGACAGACAGAGAAATTGATGGCATAATTGTTATGAAACATCCTGTGATTTGAAAGAAAGGATGAGCTTACCTCAACCCTGTGGCGTGCAAGGGTGAGGCCAGCAGGCCACTTGCCTGCCTGTTTAAACCTGTTTCTTTTTCCTCATTCTTTTTTTTTTAAATGAGACATCAGCTGGACTGCTGCTGTCACTTCCCAGCGCTATAAATTATCTCATGACTCCACTCCTCTATGGGCGGCTTTCACAAACTGGAACTTCAGATCGGGCTCTGAATCAAGGTTTGCGTTTGCGTCTTTCTGTTTTCTGCTGACTGGTTGTCAGTGGTTGGGTTTTGTATATTGGGCGCGTGGAATTTTTTTGGGGGGGTTTGTAGCGTCTTTGTCTGCTCCAGCAGTTTTAGGGGTTTCCTTTATTCAGCTGGCCATTCGTAGAATTACCTGGCCAAAGGTCAAATTAAACCTCCGATGAACAGCCTCACGCGGGCCGGACCGAGACACGCAGCGGGCCGGATGTGGCCTTTGATACTTTGCCCAGGTCTGATCTAGATGTATGACAGCAATTTCTTGTTTTACTGCTTTCCGGCTGCCTTCGCCAGACTCGTGACGCTGGCACTCCCACGCCTCCACGACTTCCCAGACACCTGCATCTTCTTCTGTCTTTTTTTTCTCTGCTTCAGTCTTCAGGACAGCAGAAACGTTTTCCTTTTTCCTCCTTCAAAGGTTTTTTTTTTAACCCCTGCTACACAATGTCACAATTGTTATGAATCTATATTCAGGGTAACACACACACAACACTGATATTTCCACTGAATGATGTCAATTGTCCAGCAGCACAACACTTCCGTCTCGGCCTTTTCACCCCCCCCCCCCCCCCTTTTTTTTTTTTCGTCTTTCAGACACTGACATGGACATAAATGTAAACTTTTCTATCATGGACCTGATTGGGAATGTGGATCTCTCAAAGTTCTACCGCTACAAGGGCTCCCTGACCACACCCACCTGCAACGAAGCGGTCGTGTGGACAGTCTTCCACGAGCCCATCAACGTCCACAAAGCCCTGGTGAGTCGGAAATCAAACTACAAAGTCTGAAGGTTCGAACTAAATAACACAAGCTGGAGCATATCAGAATTTATAATAAGCACGTTGTCAACTTGTTGGGTGTGTCAGAAATGAATAGGGTCTATTATCAACACAGTTTAAAAGGTATATTCGTTGTATATTCGTCGTTCTTTGTCACTTGTCATGTTTTATGGAGTTCATTTTATTAGATTGAACATTTTAAATGCCATTCAATTATATGAACAGCTTACTATATAATGAATGAATGTTCATGCTCCGTGCTGCCTGACCGACTCTCGGGTCAATGTACAGGATGTGGATGTGACTTGACGATTGTTTAAGTCACGCTGGGTAAACCGTGGTTGCCTGCAACGAATGGAATCACAAAAAGTCCCGCAGCGGCCGGTGGCTCCCATTCAGCGCAGGTGCCTTTATCTGCCTCCATCGCGCTCCACCATCAGGTTTTTCCTGCTCCATGGCGTCAGAGTGACAAGATCTAATATTTCGCAGAGGCTCCCATGTGACCGCATGTGAAAGCAACAACATCGGAGGAGCTGCAGAGTGGCGGAATGACACCTAATCGCCCTCCGCTATCTCTCGCCTAGCTGACAGCCATCGGCAGTCAGTTGATAGGCCGCGTCCTGTTTTTGTGCGCTGGCCCTGCGAGCATACCAGCCCGCTGGAGAGCACCTCTCCATCACATGGTGACTGTTGAGCGGGAAACGCAGGCAAAGGAAGGAGCTGAAGGTCGACCGACGCTCTGGACTTTTTGCTTCTTTTGTGCCTCATGCTCTCACCGGTGACATTATTCCATTTTACGAATGGTTCTCAATGCAGAGTAGCACATAAGCCAGCGCAGTGGATGCTGGAGCGCTGCTCCATGCACTGCCACCCCCACTGAAAGCCACTTAAAAGGCAACTCCATTCAATCAGAGGTTGAGTTGTTTTTGTTATTTTTTCGTGCCTGAAGAGAAAAAAACTAAAACAAAAAAAACGCTGTGGTAAAAGAATCTTGTCATCATTCTAGAAATGCTGATGTGTTTTTACTGACATCATGACATGACAGGGACAGTCGTTACATTTAAATTGTCTTTCTTGTCATTTGCAAGTAATTTATGCACAGTTCTAATTCCATGGATTTAAAGAGTCAGTCCTTGTCTAACAATTGCTTGGGTTTAAAAAGAAAACTTTGGAAAACTTTGCAAAACACGATTAAAAAACAAAAACAAAAACAAATTGCTGTTTTATTAAATTAAGATGTAAAGAGTCCCCACCCCATCAACTGAATTTAACACAATGTAAATCTGACGTTTAAATACTTCAGGTGTGATTTATTACCCGATGTGAAGAAACACTTATTGTAAACATTTTTTTAAAGACATTCCTCCTGTTGACAGGTTGAGTGCGTCAACTCACCTGCGCTCCAGGAAGGGCCATGATTTGCACAACGGGGGTGAAAAGTTCACTGACGTTGAAAAGATGAGGTTAATAGAGGATTAATTAAATTGAGCTGAGATTTATGGATTTATGGATGCATGGAGGCTTTTATAGCCAAGGGCCTGCTGGTGCTGCAGACATCTGAATGGGTTGCTGTTGTTTCTTTCACCTTTAACTGAAACACAGGAAGATGAAAACAGTGCAAGCATGATAGTGACAACAATAAAAGGAAAGGGGAAGGGGGCTGAATGAAGAGACAACAGCTGCGATGAACCTCCGACTTGTCCGGAGACAGCTGGGATCGGCCTCAGCAGGAGGAGCAGAAACATAGAAAAGAGATGCAATGAGAACAACAAAAATAAAAACAAACAACCTTGTCATGACATGGTGAAGCATTTAGAAGTTTGTCTGGTCTTCTTCTTTTGCAGCTTGAAAATTTTCCCCAGACAGCAGGATACACTAACGCTTATCGGCCGACTCAAGGCCTCAACGGACGTCGGGTATCGGCCTCCCCGGCTACCCCCTTACCTCCCAGTAGGTCTCTCTCTCGCTCTCTCTGTTCCTCTCTCTCTCTCACACACACACACGCACTGTATCAACTACAATATTCACATTGTTCCGACAGTGATACCTGTTGCTCCCTTGTTCTTCCAGGCCCTCACTGGTGCTACGGCGACCACTGCGGTAGGTTCCGCTCCCTGCGGCAGGTTCTCCGGCCGACGGTGACCGGGGGTTTCAGACAGTGCGTTTTTTTTTTCTTTTTTGTCCCCCCTTAGATCACATACCGCCGATGTGGTACCTCCTTCCTTACTCCCACTGCGACGGCCAGCGACAGTCGCCCGTCGACATTGACACCAAAAAGGCCGTGGAGGACAAGCACCTGGGCGCCTTCAAGTTCGCAGGGTTTGATAACAAAGAGGCCATCGAGAACATCACAAACACGGGGCACACAGGTGTGAATGAGTGTTGACTTAGACCGCCAAGAGAGTTTGCTGGTGGTCTATAAGGGCCAGTGTGTAACGCTGTGTTATTGTGTTATTAACAAGCAACTATGTTTGTTTCTAACATGTTAATTACTACAAAAAAAATATATTTTGAGTAATTAGCTTCATATTTAAATAAAGAGTATGGTAGTAGTAGGTAGTACACAGGATTAGAGTCAGGCAGACAACAGTGATGTACTGCACTTTTACAATCCGTTATCTTTGAAATTAAATGCTGATGAATCTCACTCACTGGGCCTCTAAGGGGAAGGAAGCTGCTTTGTTTTGTTGTTTAGATTTATTTGCGTTTTACGGGTTTAGCAATTTAATTTTTTTATTCTGATTCACAAATTGTTTTATTTATTTATTGTGAAGTTAGCAGATATTAGCCTAAATAAGGCATTCTCCTCCCTGCATGTCTGTGTGTGTTTGTGAATCCCCCAGTGAAATGCAAGCTGGTGGAGGGTTTGGTGGAGGTCTCAGGTGGAGGTTTGGGACACGTCTACAGCAGCCTGCAGCTCCACTTCCACTGGGGCTCTGAGGGCTCACACGACTCTCCCGGCTCCGAGCACACAATGGACTCAAAAAGATACCCCATGGAGGTAGTCTGGCACTGAAACCCTTCATTTTCAATGCAAGGTTTTATCTTACTCATCTGTATGTGTCATCACCTATCACCATCACCATCACTGTGTCCCTGTCTAGATGCACATTGTGACCAAGCGGAAGGATTTGAATCTGACTGAGGCGCTGAAGACACCCGGTGGCCTGGCAGCACTGGCATTCTTCATCGAGGTAACACAAGCCCATTTGACCAAGTTATTCAGTTTTAATCTGGAAGGATACCACAAAAAATGGACAGACGAGTAAACCGAAAGTCTCTTGGATTTATACAGGAGGCAGGTAAATTAAAGACTCAAAGCCAGTTGAAAGCTGAAGCAGAAGAGCAAGTTTAAGATAGTTTTTTTTTTCAGTTCATCAGGCTATTTATCAGATTATGTCTGGTTTAGCTGATAGAATCAAGCCACGCGACACAGCGGCGCAACTTCTCTAACGCACTGCCGGCGCCGAAGTCAAACGGGTTTGTTCAGTCCGTCTGTTTGTATCAGGTGACGTCAGCCACCATCACAAACATACCATCATTTCTTCTTTCTTCTTGAGTTGTTTATGCATAAACTGGTTATATGAATTCCATTCTTTGACTTGTCTGATGTGCAGTTTACTGCGGTTTTCACAACTGTCTGTCGTTTTAATTCCACATAAAAAAAAAACATGCTTCATCTTGTGCAAACTTGGTCTTGTTAAAATAGTTTTAATGTGGTTATGGATTATATAGTAGCGGGCACCTCTGTCTGTAGATGTGAATTATTGATGTTTCTGATTTGACTTTTAATATCTGTTATTGTATTTTTGAGCGTTTTCTACAAATAAATGTGTGGTAATGCTGCCAGCGGTAGTCAAGACTCTTGGATAAGAGATTTTTCTTCTCAATGAGAAGTACTACTGATAAATAGTAAATGCAATAAAAAAAAAACTTGATATTTTTAAAGGGACAGATTTTGTGTTTTGTCTTCTTGCAGGCATCAGTTTCGAGTAAACGCAGCTCGGCGTCAGATCATCACGAGGTAACTGCTGCAGCACCTGCAAAGTGTCTGGCTGCAGTCACTCAGTTATTCACAGTAACTCTCTCCTTAGACTGTTACCTCGACAAATCCCACATCTGACACGTCAGACAACGGAGCCTGGAAAAAATTGACCAGCTACTTTGCAGCTATTCCAAACATCAGTGAGCAGAACCCTTGTTTTATTGCACTTGTCCTTGTTTTATGTGGGCTAGCAGAAGCTTTACCAGAGTCTTTTTTCCCCTCCTTCGCAGGCTCAGAAGTTCCAGTCACAGAAAAGTTTTCGATTGATGACCTGCTGGGGAGTGTCGACCGAACGGCGTACTACCGTTACAATGGGTCCTTGACCACCCCTCTGTGTCAAGAAGTGGTGACGTGGACAATTTTCAAAGACCCCGTCAAGGTGGACAATGAGCTGGTACGTGTTTGGTACAATGACCAGAGCATCTCTGTTATTGCAGTCGTAACGTGGCAAAGGCCAAATGGTGTCTCTGTCTGAAGTACGTCAAACTCCCCACCGTTGCGTCCCAAAGGTACGCACAGGGCTACCTTATGCCAATGTTCTTTGGTGCCTGGTGCACTGCACTATTGCTCTGTCGGTGTTACCGTGAGGCACTGAGGAAATTAAAGTTCAGATTTTATCTCTGCCTCTCTCTTTTGTTACTGTTGTTTTTGGCCGGCTACATGGCACAAGTCCTAAATGAAAAATGCGGCACTGCGCTGTGTATCAGTGACAGTTAATGTGTATCTGATGCAGGTCGCCATTAAAGCAAGATGGCGATGAACTATTCATGGCAGGCCCCGAGCCCACATGTGAGATCTCCCCACCCACTTTATGTGGTGGCAGAGCTGGGTTGTTGTTTTGTTACTTTGTTGCAAAGCAGAAACAAACCTGATGTTCATATCCAACAAATTTTTGTTGCTGGCTTTTGTGCACCTGTTCTCATGTTCTCAGGGTGCTCTGCTCCCAGTCCAGCCCTTGCAAAGATACCCCCTAATCCTGATCCTAATGGTACTCTGTGGACTAAAAGCCTCGGAGCTGTGAACAAAGGACTGGGCAACATGGGACCCCATGTCAAGGTCCAATGCTCTACTATGCTAACCAGCATAACAGACATCTGACCTGATTCCCTGCAGGCCAGCGGTAACTTGACAAGCTGAAGTTCGTAGTATCTCCAACTTGAGAGTGCACCAGGTGGTTCCACCTTTGAGATTGTACTTGAGTTCCCAATGGGCGCCAAGATGGGACAATCCAAGGTGGCCACTGGACGTAGGGATGTTGGTTGCATTGCCCTGATAACCCTGGGCATTAGGTGTGATCACATCACACCTTTGTTGTCGCCGTGCCAATTTATAGACTCACTGGTCTTTCAGTTATCATTTGTGTTGTGTGCACAGCACATATATCGTCAAAATGTCGCAGTGTCCTTGCCTTTTATTTTACGGTCTTACGGCGATCATACGGAACTATAGCTGACATGATGTTAATTAACAAGCCTCACAAAGTGATTTCGACTACCTAATGCTTTCGTACCCACCTTTTGTCTGAGTGGTGAGACTAAGAATCTGGAGGACACTTGTTTGATGGAATACCAGGTCACACGTACGTGTGCAGAATGTCTCCAGAACATACCACGTCTCAAGTAGATTGAAGCTTGCCCCAGCACTGGCTGGCTTGACACACTTTCTCAGTGGCTTTCCTTTGTCCCTTCTGTAAATAAAGATTATGATTTAAACGCTGTGAGGTGTGTCTGCGACGCTGTCAGCAGCGTTGCGTAAAAACAACATTGTGAGTTTGAAGGAAGGAGGAGGCTGGAACCCCAAAAAGACCCCAAAGACATTGGTGCAAATCTGAATACAGCGGTCGCATGCCGTCTTTAAGATCCTGAGTTTTCTATGCATTCTATTTCATTCACGTTTAACAGACAAAAACTGTTGATTCCATTCAAGGCAAAAAAGGAATCTCTATCAGATGCATACCACAACTCACTGTACACTGACAAGTGATGGTTTCTGTTCCAAGAAAAACACTGTACTCTTGTTTTTGATCGCACTCCCAGGGAACATATTTGTTTGGTTTAGTTTTCTCTGCCAACAAATAACAAGTTTAAACTGTCACCTTGAAAATTGGTCATTGCCCTCTAGATTTCTTTTATGCTTGACATCTTTGAGTCAAGACATATATGCTATTTGCATGAGTTGGTCTTAAATTTCGCATCTTTTAGTGCAACACGAGTGCCCCGCAGAGAGAGTGAGCGAGAGCGTGCAAACTGTATTCTTTGCACTTGCTTGAAGGGTCCTTTATGATTAACATACAAACCCGTTTTTTTTTGTTGTTTTTTTTTCGTGAAAACGCTTTGGACAATTTTTATTTTCTTTAAAATTCCATTTTGTTTGATTAGCAATTGCAAATGTTTTCACATTTGCACCAAGTTCAATTTTATTTTCATCGCATTCGCAATGCTTTGAAAGCATCAGCCGACCAGAGGATGACAATATGGACAATACGTCACTAAGTCACGTACAGCCAGCTCAAAAGCTCCCTGTGCCGTCCCACTGACAGCCGAAACTTTGTTTAAAACAATCCTAATATATTTTGGATTTGTTCTTGTATGAGGAGGCGAAACTCCCTCTCTCTTTATCACTGCTGCAGATCGATGACGACTCTATCATGTGATGCTTGGAAACCTTTCAGTGGCGAAACATCTGCTGTAATGACGTGATGACATTTTTGAATTCAAATTAACAGTGCAGGTCAAAATAACACATCATGCCAGCAGCAACGAGGGCAACACCACAAATCTGTATGACTGCCTCCAACGTCACGACAAAGTGCAGTATGGCGAAGGTTGTTGTAGCCTGCGAAATTATTAATAATATCATCATATGATAACTTCCTGGAGACATGCTTGATGCTCATCATTGGAAGGTCATTGAGCAGTTCTGGGTCATTGTTGACCTCAGGTAAGTATTTATGGACTTCATCTTTGAGAAGCTCCTCTCTGCAGAAGCCACGGACCGTGGAGCAGTTGCAATTAATATTTAAAAAACAAAGAACAAAAAAACTATAAACTAGACTGAATTGCATTTACCCCTCTAACGTCTCCTCCACCAGGAGGCTCCCTCCGCAACCACGCCTAGAAACCCTGTTCCCGACACATTCCATGTGTAATGACCTTGATTTACAAGTTCAGCTGTTTTACGCCCATGTCTTTCATATGAAATAATTATGGCTGGATCTGCGGTTACATTTGCAACAATGGTTGCAGGTGATCAATCCATGTTGTTGCACCCTATGAAAAGAACACCTCCATTTGGGTGGTAGGACACACCCTTTGATGAACCTAATGCAACTCCTAGCACCGTCGCTGTCATCCACCCTGCTTGGCCACATCATTGATGTAGTGAATTTTAGTGAATACATTTTGAAAGAAAGATGTGTTTAAATGGACGCATGTCTCCCGATTAAAAGCCGCCGTATTCTTTGACGCCACCAGATCAAGATGTTTCCAAAGGCAACCGGATATCACAACGTGTTCCGGCCGGCACAGCTGCTCCACAACAGGACGATTCTCAAGGCCTCATCAGCACACAGCAGTACTGATTTCCCGTGTCCCGCCACACTGCTCCTCATGATGACGTGTCTTTGTGCCCTTTTCATAAAACGCTAAATATCTGAAGCAATAAGTGAGAAAAAAAATTGCACCAATTTTCTCTTTTGATCCTCAGTTTTCTAAACATTTAGCTGTTTTTATGTTCCTTTCTTTTGTTTCACTGATTCATTTCATTTGTATTTATTATTCATTCATTTAAACTGAATCATTCATCTGTTTTGCTTTTAAAACAAACTAAAGTGGATGTGTTGCAGTCTGTCAACATGCCTCATCGCATCATGCAGCCTTAACATGTGAGATTTTTCTAGTGAAAGCGGCCTAAGGCTGCTGCTCATGGGACTGGAAGACGAACGCTATGCTGGCATTTCAATCACTGCTGCTGTCTGCCGGAAAGCCAAATAGTGATGATTTGCTACTGCACTACGCGCTAGTGAGTGATCTTTCTTGTCACCAATTAAGTGTGTATTGTTGTAACCTCTGTACACAAAAAAGCAAGTAAATAAAAGCTTTATTGAGGCTGCTTGGCCATGAGACACCGTTCTGCTTGGGTCAGTTTCAAATAGTTGTATTCAGTTCAGTTTATATGTTATATATGTATTTATACATTTATACAGTTTTTTTTTCATATAATAATACTTATTGATTAAATTTGTTGCTTTTTGGACATATTTCCCACATTGTCCACTTAAATACAAATGTAGAATATAAAATTAAGGGTTTAAAAAGAGTCCCAGCCGCCTGAAATGAACAGGGCTGCCAGTTTACTTCTCACCAAAATCGGTCGCTCTGGTGAAGTCGCTGTAAGTGGAAGCAAATAAAGCGTTAAACTAACCTCCACAAATAACAATGTATATATACATATATATATTTTATTTCTGTCACCTCTTCGTTTAAAACAATTTCACACGCGACATTACGCTGTACATTATCGGTTGGATGTGAGTTTTATGTAAGACATGAGGGCAAACCAGTTTTTCTTTCTTTTTTTTTTTTTTAAATGTCAAAGCAGCTATCTGACTTTTCAGGGATGGTTGTCATGGGCGTAGGCTGCTGTCAGTTAACTCATAGATTCCAGCTTTAGGTTCCTGTCTGTCTTTCTACTGCATTCTCATCAGGGATGTTTTTTTCAAGGTGAATTGGCAGCAGTCACGTCCTACTTTTGTCGCATTGAAAAAGGTGGCTGATTACTTACATAATGCTGGAATTGTAAATTTAAAAAAAAGCTTCAGCTTTTTAACATGGATGTGAGATGTAGGACTGGCTTCATTACATTGCTGTTTTTACAAAATGTATGTAGTTTTTCTACACACATAAAACAGCAGGAGGATTTAAGGGCTAATTTCAGTTGCTGATGTGCAGTGGAAACACATTTCTGTCTACACAGAGGCTAATAAGATGAAAGAGAATGCTTAACACTGGTTCTCCAATGAAGGTATTCAAATGTTTAAAGTAGCCTGACCAGATTTGGTAAAAGCACTGTCAGTTTCAGTTCCAGTCAGTTTGAATGCAGTTCCTGCTTGACCTGCTCACGTTCTGCAACAAAATGCTCACTTTTCCTGTTCCCGCTTCCTGGTCCTGGTTTCTTCCTGGAGAAGTCCTATGACCTTACGCATTTTTTTTTTTACAGCCTCTGTTCCAACTGCTGGCAGTCTGTTTCTCTGTTTGCTGCCGTATCCGGGCCCTCCCCTCTACTCATTCTTCTTTGACACAGCGATAACTCAAATCTGAAGCAGGATGCTGAAATGGCATTAAATAGCTGCTGCAAAACATGGAAATATACATTGAAGAAGACAGTTGTGAGCTAAGTTCAGCAGTAATGATTTTTAATTTTGATGTCAGAATATTCTGATGAATCAGCTGAGTACAGGAGAGTTTCTGTCCCTACGTGCAATCCCAAAATAAGGAGGAATGTGGGGATAAAATAACACAATTATGACAAAAGCTAAAATAGCCAATATGTGTACAGTCTTGTGGCATTGCTGCTTATAAACCTCTTGACTTGAAATACTGCAATATTTTATTCACGTTCAACTGGGATTCACTGGGAATTTCTAAGTCTATGCATTTTATATGTATGTTTGTTCTGTTTCCGAATGAGTCAATACTCACAGCATGTAGGTGGGAGGTGGAATGTACTAACATTAAATCGAGTTGAAGACATTAGGCTAAAAAGTTTAGAGATACTGTAATGTGCATGGACGTTACACTCAAGGTTTGGGACAACTGAGATATTTATTGTTGATAAGCTGTAACAGCAGTTCCATTATTGGCTCTGAGAGGCTGCATTGAGGCAACAGTGACATGGGAGGGAAACGATGCCTTAAAAAAAAAAAGAAAAGAAAAAAAGAGGCCTCGGTAGAAATCAAAGATGGTCAACACAAACAACTAGCTCCAAATCAGACGATCTCATTCATCGCTGCTGACGTTCACAATCCAGACCAACCAGTCACAGGATCTAACGAAACAAAAAACAGAAAACAAACAAACAAAAAACATGCGAGCGATCTGCGGTCTCTGTGGGTTGGAACAGGTGGAGGTGGCCTCAGGGCGCAAGCGCTGTCAGGCAATATAAGGCTTTGCGCATTTGCACTTTCAGTTGAAGTGGCAGATCCGAGGTAAGACCGGAATGCGCCAGACACCTGCTCCGAGATCACCCTCTCCTTTTGCTCTCCGCATCTGTTGCGCTATTCTTGGTTTTGCGCAGGAACTTTTTTTTTTATTTATTTATTTATTTATTTTTTAAAAAGAGCATTTATCATTAATTTCTCTTATTATCTATTGAGTTTTTTTTTTTTTTCATTTTTTTGTAGTTACGCATTTCTCCATCACTACCTGTTAGTCAGGCTGTAATATTTTTAAATAGTCCCTTGTTTTCAACACTTTACATTTTGTTCAAGTTTTAACGAAAATTTAAAAAAGAAAGAAATTGCGCAAATGGAGTCAGACAAACGTTTTCTCGTTTTTGCCTTCGGCTGAGTCACCGGGATCAGGGGTTTGATGTGGTGGGGAAAGGGAAGCAGAAACAAAACAGCTACAATAACAGCCTTTATGTCGTTTCTCGTGCCGTGCTTCAGATGATGTGGTTGCTGGCTGTTGTGGCTCTGTGCGCACTCGCACCCGGCGCCCGCTGCGCCTCTAATTCAGTGGGTAGGTGTTGGATCCTTTAAGTGCATCTTTCCTAAAATTCTGCCTCGTTTGCTTTTAGGATGTTGTTGATGAAACGCCGGCCAGTGAGTAACGCAATGTTTTGCTTTGTCTTTTACTCCCTCAGAGTGGTGTTACCATCAGGACTCCTGCAGTGAGTCACCCTTCCTAGTCATTTTCATGTTACATCGTTGGCATTGATTCATTGATTGATTGATTGATTCATTCATTCATTGCCATAGATGACACTCTGTGGCCGACTATCGCTGGTGACTTCTGCAACGGCAGCAGGCAGTCTCCCATCAACATCAACACGGCGGCCGTCACTGAGAATGAAAACCTGACCGCGTTCACCTTCACCAACTTCAACAGCACCACGCACCTGACTGAGATCGAGAACACCGGCCGCACAGGTGAGAGTTTCCCCCCGTGAATCTGAGCATTGGCTTCAACAAAAGGTATTGAGAGTGCTTCACTCTGTTTTCATTTGCATGTCACTAACACTCCTTTTGAATAAGTTACTCGTGGTATGCTCAAGTTGTAGTCATTTAGAAAAAAACAAGTCCTGAGAACTGAGCCTTTTCAAGAGTAAACGCCTCAATTCTTGTAGAAGGTGCGATGTCTGGAAATGACGAAACAGCCGAAGAGAAATGTTTTTTGTTTTTTTTTGGCGTCTCTAAAATAGACATTTGCTTTGTGTCTATTTATAATATGAGTAATAATTAATAAACTACATAAAATAATTAGTAATACAATGAGCCTTTGCATAAGGAGCGACACCACCTGCGTTAGGATTTGCTGGGTGGGGCCGTCGTGAGTTTCACTCTCACAGGCACTGATTCAGATCAACATTTTTTTCCCAGTATGCTCTCTTTTACAAAATCCTACAAAATGGCCCTTTTACATCATCACAATTTGCTGCGCGCTCTTCCAGTGAAGGTCAAGTTTGCCCCTGGCATCCTGGTGTCAGGAGGAAATCTGCCCGAAGTCTACGACAGCCTGCAGTTCCACCTGCACTGGGGAAAAGGCTCCAGCGTTCCGGGCTCGGAGCACACGGTGGACGGTGTTCGCAGTCCCATGGAGGTGCGGCACGGATGCGCTTTTCATACAGGTCACATGGCAGCCGACAATTGTTCGCGCACTTTTTTTTTGACAATGTGCTTCACTTCATCGACAGCTGCACATTGTGAACATAAAGTCATCCTTGAACCTGAATACAACTGCTGCCATTGCGGATTCTGAGGGATTGGCCGCTCTGGGCTTCCTTATTGAAGTGAGAAGAATCAATGAATCCTCATCACTTCTAAGAATACAATGAGTAGATTTAAATGGGAAAATAGTGGAGCTAAAACCATGTTTGTGCCTGTAGGTCTTGGAGAACTCGACTAATCAACCTGATAGCTGGCTGACACTAACCAACTACCTGTCTAGCATCCCAAACGCAAGTAAGAACATACTTCACAGGGAATATTGAGTTCAGTTTTTAAAAAATGAAATATAAACATGTTTTTTTCTTCTTCTTCAGCCAATCATGTCAATATTAGTGGAATTTCACTGGATTCTCTTTTGGTCGGGGTGAACTTCACCAAGTACTACCGATACCATGGCTCCCTGACCACCCCAAATTGCAACGAGGCCGTCATCTGGACCGTGTTCAAGGATCCAATCAAAGTCAGCAAAAATTTGGTAAGTGCTATAAACATGTATTTGGTATTCATCGTGTTGTCGATGTGCGGGATCATCTGGATCATCAAGGTTTCGCACTGCTAACTGGCTTTTGTTTTCTTTCCGCCAGATTGACCGTTTCAGCAACACAGTGTACTTCACAAACAGCAGCTCATCGGTTTTCATGGCAAATGTCTTCCGAGACATCCAGCCAGAACAGCCAGTCCAAAGTCAGCGATCATCATCGTCGTCATCATCCACAGTGACCTGCTCTCTGGGGCTGATCTTCCTCAGCCTGGTTCTGTGGAAGAGTTAGAGACGCAAACAAGTTCAGGTTCTCGTGGCGTCTTAGTGGTTGTTGCTGAGCAAACACCATGTTGAGCAGAATTTATCTTCTTCTACATATGATATGCCTGAATTTAGCAAGCAAAAAGCCAAAAAAAAAAATCTAAACATACTCTAAGCTAATCATCAGTGGGTTCAGAATGCAGGAGATCAGGTTGCTTTAAATGAAAAACTGAGCCTTGAGCCTTAACATTAATACAATAATATTTCCTTTAAATTCATATGTTAACATAATTTATGTGAAAAAAGAAAGATTATATATATATGTGTGTGTTCAAGTGTGTACGTACACAATTTTGAAAGCAGCTGGCACAGTATTATAGCTGTTTAACACGGTGTGTTACGCAAAATGTTAAGGATTTTACTTTGTAGCAGGAAACAGTCGGCTACGACTCGTGTCATCTCTGAAAAAATGCTTTTGGGGAAATGAAGGAAATGATCCATAGCAGGGAGTACAGGGAAGATGAAGTTACGGCAGTAAGCGTACGACGGCGTTTCTGCGAGCCAGCTCGCCTCTATTGTTTGCAGCTGGCCAGTTGGCTTCGAGTAGCTGCACATTGGCTCCCAGAAGCTCACCAGGCACAAAGAAGTGCCAAATACCTTTTGATGAAGGACCGAGGGGACTCGGGGTTGCCTTTGTAGCCCTTGATTGCACTGTACTTGCTTGAGACAGAACTGTGAATTCTTGATCTTGTTATGTGTCTAAGAATAAAACTAATTGACAGCCTTTCATGTCACCCACTCTCTTGCTTAATTGCGGTGAGGTTAAAGAACAATAAAGAGGACCGTGTGTCACTCCACACCGGAGGCTTTTTAAGCACACAAGGCTTTTGGAGACCTTGTATTTTACGAGAAAGGTCAATGTTTTTTCAGTTTGCACTTCCTCCTTTGCCCATCTACCTTCCAAGGTAATGTCTATAAGGAAATAATTGGTCTATTGTGCTAAAAAAAACATTACTCATACTATCCATACAAACATGACGCGTTTAAGGAACAGAATCACTGTGCGAATCTAGAGTTTGCTTTGAACAAGAGCATCAATCATTAACTACATATGGCGAGAACATTGAGGAAATATTCCAGTGTTTAAAGGAGACACTGTGAATGTCGCCGTCCCCCTTCAACGGTCAGTTATTGCATAATGTGGGACAATTTGTACACTGAGGAAAGACAGACAAAAAACTCTTGGGTGTGTGAATGGGTGAATGAGAGGCCTTTGTGAAAGCGCTTTGGGGAACCATGTAGGTGCTGGAAAATCGCTATATAAGTGCAGTCCATTCTTTTGCAAAGAAAAGCTACAACAGCTATAGGTACATACCACTCTGATCGTCAATATGTTTAACATAAAGCAAATGAAAAAAGTGCATTTATTTAGTTGCTTTCTTTCATGATAATAACTTCTTTCTTTCTTTCTCTTCAAAAATACATGAGCTATTTGTGAAAGTGCAATATTTGCCCACCACACACAGCTCGGCCGATTTCCCACCCTGCATAAACAGTGATTCAGCCTCTCTGACATTGAGGAAGTAATATCGTACAGTAGGATGATACTGCAAAAAGAAGCAGGTTTTGGCATCGTTTATTGCCATGTCCTTTGTTTTTAATTCACATGCAGAGATAGCAGAGGTCTACACACTTGCATCATGTCATATAGGCACAATAGGAAAAGCAGCTGCAGGTGTTTTGTTGGTGCTCCTGTCTTTTTGTCATTGGTCAAAAATGGAAGATCTGAGTAACTCTACAGATAAACACACACCTTTCAAGTGTTGAGATTTTTTTTTAAATTAAACACTAAATATAAAACTAAAGCATTAAACTTGCAAAAGCCAACCAGCAAAGTTTGTATTTTAAAGTCTGAGTGTGAAATAATCATAATTTCACTCTTTTACGGCTTTTTTTCTTGACATATTAACCTCATGTGTATGTGCATCAGTTAAGACATGTTACCCTTGGCCTGGTCTATCATGTGAGACTTATATAAGAGATATTCTGTGGGAATATGGGACGCCTGAAAGGTGATATATGTGTCAGCCCATACAGCGGCTCAATGAACACCAGGCACCAAACATCTTTTTGCTTGATTCAGTTTGACACACAGTTTCTCCCTGAATGGGAGGTGCAGAGACCCTCAGGGTTGGGAGTTCCTGGGCAAAGACAATCCTTCGGGCCCGTGTTATCGTCACCGGAGAATGAAGGGCATGCACACTGTCTGGAACCATTGTCATGCAGAGAGATGCGTGACAACAGCAGAGGAAAGAAAAGAAAAACCTCAACCCAGTTTGTTAAAGATTTAAAATGTGAGTTTGAGAAGTCATTAGATGAAAATTTATTCAAAACAATCAACATTTCGGATTTCTTGCATACAGATGTGATATTACAGTGCATATGACTTGGCCTTACCTGAGAGAGACAATGTAATTATTAGATTCTGTTATCATCAAAACTAAATTATAAATGGAAAAACACATTTTTTTTTTTTCAAGTATGTACCGGCTCGTTACTTCAGGTCACTGACTCAGTTGTAAATCGACACTTGACACATTCCTGTGGCAGGAGGTTCTGTGTGAGTTCATCAACCTGTGCTGTCAATCCTTCCATGCAACGTTGTTATCTCGCCTCCTATAGACGCACCCACTGATTGATGACGATAGCAGCTGCTGAACTGGACGGCAACCTCTGCCATTGTGCAGAGATTGTTTAAGGCTGATAAATTATGAACACATGTCTCTCTTCCTGATCACTGCAACGCTTCCAATTATGAACAAAAAACAACTGGAAAAAAATGAGTGTCAGTAACCCGGTCTGACTCTGCAGCCCATCTGTTGGGCTTTAAAAAAAAAAGTAATTAAATAAAAGGAGCACAGATTTAAACTATTTTCACTGTTAATAGATCATTTTTTAAGTTAGAGGAACTAATACTACTGACACTAATACTGTGTTTGCGTGCCAATTCAGAGAGCATTTACCACCCTGCAGCACAGAGAAGGTGGTGGCAGAGGTTGCTGGGTTTATTTCCCAATGATGGTTATCAGAGTGAGCGAGATGAGGAGGAGCCAGCTGCCTCTCAGGAACGACGTTCCTGATCTGTTCAGGCCACAGCTGCAGTCCCCGGGGTTCCGGGGAGCCGCTGGAGGTTGGGTGGAAGCTGGAGCGGGACACCTCAGCCAATCCACAGCGATGGACTTTGCGGTGACCACCTCCTGGTTCAGCCCTCCGCTTTTAAGCACCCAGTAGAGGTTGTCCTTGAAGAAGTAGGCATCTCCTGCACAGCGGACATGTAGGATGATCAACCAGAATGCAAATAGATTTTTTTTTTTGCATTCGACAATAGCAGGACTACTGCTGAACTACAATTTTTCTATACTACGATTTCTACATATTCAAATTTTCTATACTGGCATTCTTCTGCACAGAGGTTTGTTTGGTCTTTCTAGAGCCTATCCCAGCTGACATTGGGGTGCAGGCAGGCATTCGCCTGTGGACACACCTATGTACAAGAATTTGTGTCGCATGCATGTTTTTGGACAGAAGGAGGAAGCTGCAGAGCAATTAGTTAACTAATTCAATAATAAATGATTTATAGATGACACACAGTGGTGTGATGGTCAGTCGCTGTCGTGTGAGTTCCAGTGGTTATGTGTCTTTCTATGTGACCTTGAGATAAACTGTCAACTCGTCCAGGGTGTGACCCGGCATTCAGCCGAATACAGCTGGAGTAGACCCGCCCCCCACCATAAAGAATTGTATTTATTTATCCATAAATGTAAACAATTATTCACTAGTCATAATCAAAAAAGATGATTGAGGATTAGAGAGAACGGCTTAAAATGAAAGCACTCGTGACGGAAACCCACATTTCACTACAGTAGCCAATTTAATAGCTGTCTCTTACATTTGATACTAATCTTAAAATGATTTTGTAACACTGATAAAGAAGCTTTAAAAACCAGTCAGTTGTGAGTCAGTTGGCTTCATGACCTAAATATGCCACTGAGCCTTTACAATTGGTTTCTTTACATATTTGAGTGCGCAGTGAGTGTGTGGTGTCAAATTGTTTCTGTATGTATAAGATCACTTAACGCCTGCTGTTATGACAACGACTCAGGTGCTTGTCGAAAAGTGCCATCGGCAAAAAAAAACGACATCAAAGACACCCCGCCAGACCTCCAGGGTTTGGTTGACTTATTCAATCCTGATGTTTTTTTACATTGCCGTGTGCAAGCGTGTACCTTCTCCCCAGCTGATGACATCATCCATGTGGGACGGCACTCCCTCCCAGAGGCTGTTGTCTCGTGGGTAACCCGGCTCCGGGCCGATGATGGTCTGCGAGTTTTGGTGGCTTTTGTCAAACCTCCAGAACTCGCCGTCGCTGAACAGGTAGGTTTTTCCGTTGTGGGCCCAGATGAAGGCCGCCTCCACTCTGTCCACCAGGGCGCCGCTTTTCTTCTTCATGCCCCAATCGGAGAGAGGTCGAGGGTAGCCGTCCATGGCCACCGTGTCCTTAAAGACCCAATATTCAGACCCTTGAAAAACAGAGGAACATGTGAAGGAGACATTTATTTTCTTACCAAAAAACAAAACAAAAAAACAACCATGTACTTTTCGCCATTGGACACCTTGCAACCAGGAACATTTCAGTCAAACCTACATTATGGTTCCGTGTTTTGTGATAGTTTTTTTTTTTTTTTTTGCTCCAACAAGTTTGTAGCCTACACTGTTGCATGTTCATATTTTTGCGCAGTGTTACGTTAATTCCTCAAAAATGTATGCAATGAAAGAACATTCAGTAAAGTGCTTTACTTCCTGTTTTGATATTGAGAAGAGGTAATTTGCAGCCACAGTTAATCCCACTGGAGATCTCTCAACTACACAATAGAAATAAATATATAGATATAACTTAATAATCTGATTGAAGTTCTTCACTTGTTGCCATTCAAAGCCTGAAACTATATCTCAGATGTTGTTGATCAGCATACAACATCCTTATCTATTTATAGTGATCTGACACAAAAATGCAACAGAAAATACACATCTATATGCCCAATTATGTGAAGTCCACAAAACAGTTGTATTCACACTTATAAATTAATATAACTACTAATTCACTTGATGAACCAAAGGTTGATTTTCCCAGATGTAATTTCTGTGATGTAATAATGAGGTTTACCTCATTATTACATGTGGTACCTGAAGCGGCACACACAGTAATTATGGACAAAATACTCGAGTCCATTATCCTGCACTCTGCTTTCCTACCACTAGATGGCAGTAAAATCCTACACATTGGTCCTTACGACTCTGCTATTTTGCTGCCGTGTTGGTTGATGAGTAGAAACAAGCAACAAGATGCCAGCCCTGTATCCAGTGCCCATAGTGGCCTTCTCTCTTTCTTTCTCTCAGTAGTCTGCATAAGTTGGGCTCCTTTTGTTAGCTTGCACAATATTATTATCATTGTGTATAAAAGTACACTGATCAATAATAAGGAATAATAAGAAATAAATAAACAAATAACAAGGTATTAAATGGCAACAAGTGTTTATTTGCTTTGCTTCTCTTATATTATTTCTCCATTTCCTGTCAGCTGTCCTTCCTGACAGCAAAGGAAACCTAATGCGTTGCGTTGCACCTGTGTTGAGTTGTCTCCCCCTGCTGGTGCACCCCAGTGGCTGGGTCTACATGGATCCCAATATTCCAATCAGAATGAGGTTAGAAGAGCAAACGGAACGGAAATGCTCCATGTAAACATGCCAGTCAGAATAAAGAGTGCTAAACCAAATGGATCTTCATCATGGAAGCCTGGCTAGTGATCCCTCTAAAATCCAGATCGTCCCTGCTTGAGTGACACTAGCAGCAAGGCCTGTGAGTTCGTTCATGTGAGTTCGCTCTGCTTTTGTCTATGTTCAATGTTTTCCTCCACTGCTTATCTCAACCTTGCCTTGTTTTGATGGCTGATTCTTGAAAGCTGCTCTCACCGATAAAGAAGATGATGCGATTGTCACTCCTCCTCTCGTACACGGCGTCGATCCTGTTCGTCTCAGGCGGGAGGCCGGTCCAGAAGTTTTTGATCTTAGCCGGATTGAGGGACACCAGAGACCCGTCACGTTTAGTCCTCCAGAAATGTGCACCTGTTTTTCAAGAGAAGGGACACAGCACAACTCGCTTTACTGATGTTTTCTAACGATCCTATATGGGCTTCTAGCCTGTCAGTGAATTCCCCAGAAAGAAAAGTCCACCCTGTACTTATTTGGCTTACTGCAAATTTTGTTTGCTAAATTTTTATGATGTCACAGAGAGCATTGGTTACCTCACTCACACCTCCCCCGACTAACAGCAACACCCGGCTAGCCAGCTTTCGGCTGTTTTTTTTTGTCTCTTTTAAAATATGTGAAAGGTTCATCTGCTTATAGCTCTGTTTCAGCAGGCACCTGAAACAGAACAGCAGTTCTGCAGACAATAAACAGAGGGCTAAATATGAAGATTTCTGAATCTTTTTTTGCATCATAAACAATCTTCAAATGCAGTCAGGGTTTTAAAACAAAAAAGAAAACATATGAAATGGCATGTCAACTTTAACTTTTAATGGATTTAAACATGTTTTACCTTTGAAAAAGAACACCTCTCCCCTGATATTTGCCACTGCGTCAAAACCTCCTTGACAGCGCTCGTGGACCGAGGGATCAGAGCTGTTATCAAAAAAGGAAAAGAGGCTAAAGGATGTCATCCCGCTCGGGAAGCGCGTGTTGTCTGGACGGATGTTGTTTATGTTGTTTTTCTCTCTTGCTGAACTCACTGCTTTGTTGGCCTGGGTGGAGGTGGACTGGGCAGGTGTGGGAGGTCAGGGTCAACACCACCTGGTCGCCAGCCGTCCTTCACACCTACAACGAAATAGTGACAGCTGACGATAGAGAAGAGTTGCTGAGAACTGACTAAGAAATGATGTAAGCAGCCAACAACCACAATGTGGTACACACAGCATGGGAAACGTCTCTCTTTTTGGAATGAGGCAGCATTTCAGGAAGTGGAAGCTTCCCAGAGTTGCCCAACTATTTCAAAGAAGTTTCAAAAAGTTAAGTTTGTGACCCTGAACTAAATGCACTGATCAAGATATGGACCTAGTTCACAGATGTTCATGCTCATGGCACTAGTAAAGGGTTACTAGGCTTTTTTTAATAGATATTCTAGTCAAAAGTACATCATGAGAGTGTATAATTTAAACAGAGCTGGAAGCATGAACTTTTAGTTATTTTATATTTAAGATTTCTGGTACCTTTGTGGCAAATGCAGGTAAAAAAAAAAATCCACTATAGTGGTTACATTAAAAAAAAATGACATGGGATGTGCATGTTCAGGTTTGTAATCAGAATATTAAGCAAAGGGATTGCGTTGACTCTTCACATTGCTTCATTTCTTGTTTTTATATCTGGGCTGTTTGAAGGCACCATTGACCTCAGCTGACCTTGGTGGAGAGCTCCTAACAATACAAAACTGCATAAACGACTCATCTAGCGGCCAACGATGCAACAGTTTGGTGTTAAATGTTTCCATTTACGGTCACATTGGACGGATCAGAGCGTCACCAGGGCCACAAAGGGGAGAATCGTAAATAAGCGTATGACTGTGGGTAAACTGAACGTACAGGACAAAACATGTCCAGATGGTCACTGACCGTAAAGCTGCTGGATGGCCATCTTGTCATCCAGGTCCAGTTGGAAGTTGGCAATGTCTTTCACGGGGCCTTGGTAGTACGGCCTCATGATGGACGGATCAGAGGAGGAGTGAGACAAGCCCAGCGCGTGGCCAAACTCGTGCACGGCCACCGTGAACAAGTCAGTGCTGCCGCTGCTGCCATCTGAGGGAGTGTAAAGCAAAGGTGTAAACTGGAATGCAGAGCAGAGCAGCTCTTCATTCGGAGTTTGAAGCTGCCGTACGAATAGACAAATAGGCTCCATTTCGCCCTTTTGTTAGCCATTGAAAAAACACTACCACTACAACTACGACACTAAACTGCTACTTCATTGTGTTAAAAGACTTCAAGACATTAAGGCACATTTAAGGAAGTTTCTTTACTAGCAATGTAGACCAACAAAAAACATTTCAACCCAATTTTTAAATGTATGAATTTAGTGCTCCTTTCCATGTCGACAGCTAGTCATTTTTAGCATTGTCGCAGTCATTTCTGACGGCCCCTGCCGGATGCTCTGCACATCTTTACATTCAACTCAATGGTCCATCTACAGACCAAGAAGACCAAGGAAATGGTCCTTGATTTCAGGAGGAGGAGGCTCGAACCTGATCCTGTCTCCATTCAGGGAACTGAGGTGGAGCTCGTTTCACACTGCAAGTACTTAGGTGTACAGTTGGACAACAAGCTGGAGGCCACATGGAGGCAGTCTATAACTGGGGTCAGAGCAGGCTGTACTTTTTAAGAAGGTTGTGTTCTTTTAAGATCTGCAAACTGTTGTGCTCGTTTTACAAGACTGTTGAGGCCAGTGCACTGTTTATTGGTGTGGTGCGCTGGGGCATGGGGGCTCGCACCTCAGACAGAAACAGACTCAATGAACTGATAAAAATGGCGAGCACAACACCATCTGCATCTCTCTGGACTCAGTCGAGCAGGTGGCTGAAGTGAGGATGCTCAGAAAGATGAGCACTATCATGAAAAATGACATTCACCCACTTCATGCACTGGGGGTGTTTCGTCAGAGCAGCTCCAGCAGCAGGCTGATTCCACCATGATGCAAGACTGGACATTAGAGAAAGTCTTTCCTTCCAGCCCTCATCAAACTCTTTAATGTGCAATAACTGTACAAACTAAAAACTGCAGCACTTTGGTTTCACTTTAGTTTAGCCTCATATTTGTATGCTTTTAGATGATTGGTATTTATGTATGTATGTATGTATGCATGTGTAAATGTTGTTTTATAAATGTTCTGTATTAAGCATAATTTAATTACATAAATAAGTTTAATAATTTCATTCAGCAATAAATAAATAATTGTAAAGTAAAGAATATATTTTCATGTTACGGTTAATTAATTTCTTGTTAAAATACAAGAAGGAGCCAATGTTTTTTTTGTTGTCAGGGGAAACTTTTTGATGTGCACTTCGTTGGGACCACATGGTGGCCTTACCGACAGCAACAAGTGTCTTAAAAAAAAGTTATTTTTTTGATATGTTTGTTCCTCCGAAGCATACTTAAAGATACAGAATTCACCTCTGTTCATGACTGGCAGCCCGACGAGGTAATGTGTTTGTCTGTAAAGTTTTGATGTTGGCGCCTTGCGCCATTTTGTGTTTCTTATTCTCTCGATATGCATTTTATGTTGATTTGTTACGTTTCAGTTCTCATGGCGTGAACGTATCGATCCATCAAGAATATGAATAAATGCCCTTTTCAAAGAACTGTCCTGCGTCAGTGTCATGAAGAGAGCTACAGCATGTATGTATATATATGTGCATACATGTGTATATTCTATTATACATTCTATTATACAAATTGTTTTATTTTTGTGGATGGATCTGTTTTTATTTTGGTTGCTGTTACCTAAGTGTGTTGAATGAATGAATGAATGAATAACGCACTGCTGCTGTACCAATTCAATTTCCTGTGAAGGACTAATAAAGCATCTCTATCTATCTATTCATACACACCTCCATAGCTCCAGACCTCGTCGTCGTCAAAGTGAGTGTCACCCCCGACTTCGTCCCTGCTGGGGAAGAAGGCGTGGGCCAGCGTGCCGCCCTGGCCGTCAAAAGGGTAGCCGTCTTCGTGAAGCAGGCGGGCAAAAGACACTCTGATGTCACCGCCGGCGGCCACCCCCCCGCTGTTGCTCGGCACCCGGTGGAACGTCAGGGGTGCGGCGTCGCTCCAACTTTTGAGAGCGTGAGTGAGGAGGGTTTCCACCAAGTCGCCTGACATGCCGGGCGAGACGGACTGCGACGGGTATCTGTGGACACTGGGGACGACAGTAGAATTGGGTGTTGAAGCGGCTGCAGACCATTGAGGTCGTGCTTTGAATTCTCCCTCCAACCACGAAAGCCTATTTTGAAAGAGCGTGCATGAAAGATATTTCATTGTAAATTGGTAATTTACCAGCACTCGATATGACTTATCCTGCAACTGCAGAAACAAACCGCTGTCCTGCACCTCCTCTGCGGCCTGTGCGTGTGTGTGTGTCACATTTGCTTAACGACACTTCCCCAAAAATAAAACATGATGCAACATGACATTTTTAAAACAATGCCTCAGACCCATGACAGGAAGCCAAAATGGAAACACACCTCCACGTCAAGTCGGTCTTGTGCCATTTCAGGCCGGTGAGGGCATATCGTCTCCTCCTCCTCTTCCTCCTCAGCATGTCCTCACCTCCCACGATGTCAGGCAGCGAGCATCGCGGAGTGGCCATGAGCTTCAGCGTGGCTTCGTCTGGAAGATCACATGGGCTCAGTGACGCAACTTGCTTGAGACCTCGTGTGACCACAAGCACACTGGCTTTGGAAACATTTGCGCGTCATCCTTATAGCCGTGAGAAGTTGAAGGGATGTCGTTTACCCAGCACGCCGGTTTCCTGGACCCCGCCGAACCTCTGCATGACGCGGATGGCCTTCTGGATTCCTTCCTGGCTCTGCAGTTTGCTCGTGCGCGGGTCGGCAGGGGGAAGGTAGCCGTACCTGCTCAGCCAGTCCTGCAGCAGACCACAAGCCATGGGAAATGCAGTCATGCAACAAAAAGAGCCTCTAATAGGCAGAGCAGCAAGACCACAGCGTGGTGGAGAGATACGTCGCTCAGACTAAAGGAACATTTCACTCAAATTTAACATTTCACCCAATTCCCACCCACGCCAATGTTGATGAGGACTCTCTCTACTAGGGTTGCCACCCGGCCCGTTTTTACCAGAATTGTTCTCTTTTTTCATCACCTGTCCCGGGAAAAATAAAATCTCTCCCGGGACACAATTTGTCGCGTTTTTTAGGGAAAATGACAAAACCTCATTTGATTTCTGTCTGTGGAAATCACGGGAGGGGAGGGTTGCCAACATTCCCATAAAATACGCGATTGTCCCATATTTGGCAACTAAAAAACCTGTCCCGTAATGAACTGATAAAGGACGCACTTCATCACTTTGTCCCGTATATTTCGGGGGACGCAATTTTTCATTTTAGGGCCCTTCAAAGTAAAGGTCTTTTTCCAAAAACAATTTGTACCCCATTTTCACCCCATTCCCATATTCCAAAACTCACCAAATTTTGTATGCAATACAAAATCCACTCAATAGTGCTCCGTAGAGAAAGTGGGGAATGTCTACCCCATTTTCACCCCCTTAACATGCTTTGATTCGCACCAAATTGTGATGAAAATCAGGGCAAGAGCTCCTCCAGTGTGCCTCCTGCAGGCCGAGATGTGAAAAAAACACTAAAATGGCCGTAGCGCTCCCTAGGAATGTCGCATCGACGTGCCACAAAAACCCACGCATTCGTCTCATCAAGCTCTATGTCTTTTTTGATACGACATACAGAAAGTGAGATATTTCAACTTGTTTGAAACGCCCCCAAGTCGGACTGTCCGTTCATTCACTGGCCACGCCTACACCGTTATTAACACTTGGATAGAAGTTACACAGTTCGATTCCTGAAGACTTTGGCTAAACAATGATGCCAATATATTTCCTGTATATGCGGAAATGGTCAAGTTGGAAGCATTTGTTCACCAGGTTTCAAAAACCGAGACATGAGAAAAAAAACTTTAATGGCCGTAGCGCCCCCTAGGAAAGTCGAAAATTTGTGCAACAAAAACCCACACGTTCATCTCATCAAGCTCTACGTCACGTATACTCTAATTTTTTTGATACGATAAACAGGAAGTGAGATTTCAAGTTGTTTAAAATCGCCCAAAAATGTACTGTCCGTTTTTGAATTGAATATGAATATATCACAGGCAATTGCACTTTGTTTTCTGCTGTCTCCAAATTTACAATTTTATGCATTGAAAAAAGTATCACAATAGTAACACAATAATTAATGTATACCAGCCTCTAAATCATTGTGTTACTGGTTCATATTTATGGATATAGTTGTTAGAACGTTGGATTGGCTTTGAGCATGACAGATCCACAATGCAGAACACTGACTGCATTGCGGATCACTGATTTTTTTTTTTTTTTTGCGTAACGGGTACCTACAGGCAGAACATGATCAAAGCAGCAATGTAGGCGCAATGTAGGACATACTATTAGCTAGTCAAACATGACAATCATAAATGCTGGCTTGTGATTGGACGCCCCACAACGACAGACGTATAACTGCAGCTCAGCCCTCTGCTCACTCCCTTCTCCCACTGCCGTGAGGTAAGGCCTTCACAATTCTCCTTACTGCAACTATGGAAATAACACTTTAAGTCTTTACGATCCAGCCCATTTCATGTAGACACAGAAATGACCGAGTTCGTAGCGTTCCAAGGTTGCAAAAGCGGAGCTCATTCAAACACCCACGTGTTTGTCTCATCGAGGCCTAAAATTTACATTTGACAGCCTCATCCAAAAAAAGCCCCCCAAAAAAACAAACTGGAGGTGAAAAATCTGCATCATTTGCATACACAGGCTTATGATTATTTAGACTTCTTCCAGAGTGGGCAGAGGTCGGGGGTTGTCGGCAGAGGTCGGGGGTTATCGGGGGTCGGCGGCGGCCACGTAGGCTCAGTCCCACAAACCCTGCTTGCAGGTTTAATTTTCTCTATGCTATTTATTTATGTATTTTGGCTATGTTGACCTAAACCTGGATGGCCACATATTCTGGACACTTGAATAGCATGATGCAAGTGGAATCGACATTTTTTGGAGTATCTGCCCTCAGTCACCAGCCTCAGTCCAATTCCTTCCTCCATGAAAGTCCAGAAGTGGCAACTTCATTACATAATGTTTACAAAGGCTTGTTAACACAAATAGCTAATCAGCCAATTACATAGCAGCAAACCATGTAATTGGCACGGTCTGCATGACTAAATGCAGACCTGTTGAAGATGACTTGCTGACAGCAACAGAACAGTACAGAAGAGAATTAAAGTGACTTCAATCAAGGTGAACGTGGATTTTGGTGCCAGACGAGCTCCAGGTCAGAGTCTTTCACAGCAGCACACAATCACAGGAGAACAAATGAGCTAACTGAAATGTCTTCTGAAACCTGACGTGGTTGCTCCACCTTGTATGTAGTTAACCACTAGAGGAAAGGGTGTTGGCTTCTTTTTCATGTGATTTCAAGACTTTAGAAGAGTCTTATCTTATTTTGCTTGATCTTCACATGTTGTGTATATCAGTTGTCTTAATTTTCAATTGAAACATACAGTATTTAGAAGGTGTTGAATAAATATGAATAAATGTTGAATAAATGTGGGATTTTGCCCGTTAACCTTTTGATGAATCAACACGAACGCACCTAAAACAGGATCAATCAGACCCAGATTGTCTTACACCCGTCAGAAAATAGTGCTGATATGGCATTAAATCTATGAGGATGTTTCAGTATCTTCCCCTTTCTTTCTGAAAATACGTTTCCCCTTAAAGTTGGAGCATCTTTTTTTTGTTTTCAAACACTTTAACAAGAATATAATCGGTCAGGGTAACAACTAAAAAAACTGAGTCATGACACAAACACGGTGCCTACAGGCACTGCACTCAACACATACATTAGCTCAGACCACAAATACAACCTAAAAGAAATGTCTCAATACCATTTGAATTAAATTATATTGTAAATATTAATTGTGTAAAAAGAAAATCCAAAATAAAAATTAAGTCTGCCTTTAACCAGTAAGATATATGAATCAAATGTAAAATAACTTTTTTCTTATTTATTTTTTATTTCTAAAATAAAATACAAATTAGAATTTAGAAAATAGATACAATATTTTTTATACATATAATGAGTAATCCAAGGACTCCTCCAAGAGCAATATATCTTATTTCTGTTTGTCTTCTCCACTCACCACTGCTCGGCTGTACTGGCCAGGCTGTTGTGATGTGCTGCTCTTCAGTAGGATCAAAGCCGTCCACAGCAGGAGAATCAAGTCCATCCCTGTCGCTGCCAAAAAAAAAAAAGATTAAAAGTAGAAGAAGAAGGCTTCCCTTATTTTCAGAAAATTACTTTTTGGCAGTTAAGACACATTCCTGGCTTCTTATTGCCGACCAAACATCTCGGAGTGAGGAGACTTGAGACAAAGCTCACCGTTGTTTCTCTCCACGAGCTGAATTCTCTCCAGGGACTAGGCAGGGCTTCATCGATTGGACAACTCACTCCCTTCTGTCTGTCTGCTACCTTCCTCACGAACACGGCCTCAAAGCTAAGCCTTCCTGTTGTCACATGAAGCAATGTGGCAGTTGGAAGGCGGGCTGACTCTGAACATGAACACTAAACCTTTGACCTACATGTGACAGATATTCAGATAGCGAGCATTAAATTGTGGAAATAAAAAGGTTGAGGTTTTTTGAAGTTTCTTGTTTTAGTTTGTAATAATAACGCTACAAACATTTCACTATTATCTATGGCCCTGTTTGCACTTGGTCATTTCAAACGTTTTTTGTATTCCGATTGGCAAAAATCAAACTAGGAAGCGCAGATGGATCACAGTGACAATATAGTTGCAGTTATCCAGTTCACATCATAACAGAACGGAAGCCTTCTGACTGGACTGTTGCCAACTCTGACATGCAGAGCTGCACAACATCAAGAACTCTTTTGTGGCTCACGCATTGACGCATTGACGCATTGCTTCACTTAAGAGGTTCCGGCATGATAGCTGACACGCTGACACACACACACACACACACACACACACACACACACACAAATGTATATATATATATATATATATATATATATATATATATATATACATATATATATATACATATATATATATATGTATATATATATACATATGTATGTAAAGACAATTTTCAATGAATTTATTGAATGAAAATGTAATAGTAATAATTCAATATAATATAATCTTAATTTTTCAGTGACCATTAAAATACTTTTACGACCACTACTGCCAAACCTACTTGTTCCTTCCTACTTATTTTATACTTACATTTGCACATTTCCAAATCATCCTCTATTTCCTCTATTTTTTAAGACTTGACTGAATAGCTATTTATTTTTATTTTTTATTTTTTTTTTACAGAAATGTATCATTTTATGAACACAAATGTAAAACATCCGTGTTTTTATTCTATTGTTTAACAGAATCCAGAGTGCTCTTGAACATCACATTTTATCACAGCGGGCCATCATTGGGTCACTCACTGCTGCAGAGTATCGCTAGTGTTATTGTCTTTCCCTCCCCTCCCCCTCTCGGTCTCCTTCATTCGTCTTTAATTTCTGCCCATCCTCATGGGAACCCAGTGAGCCACGCCATTAGCACGAGATGCTGCCCTGCTAATGGCTGGCCGGCTTCCGTCACGTCCTCCTCAGGATGCTGCAGTGCATGAAAGAGTCGAGTTGGTCTGGACGTCTGGAGCTCTAGCTTGGGAAACTGCACTCAGTAGTATCTCACAACAATCTCATATTAAAACCCGAGCACTCAGAGAAACCACTTGGATGACTTTGGACCTCCAGTGCTCCAGTTTGGCTGATATGAGTTGCGCCCGGCCTTAAGAGCGCCACTTAGGCTCCATTCACTACTCATTAACTGCCAAACTACAGTGGCGTTTGCATGAACACTGGGGGGCAGCACAGAATACAAGATTGTGACAACGTTCATTTTGTTCAAAGGGAACAAGCTGGTCTGTGTCCATTATCCACTGAATTAAAATGTGTGTGTTCTGGCCTCCACAAACGACTGAGGGGATGAT
Source organism: Nelusetta ayraudi (assembly GCF_046127955.1). Taxonomy (NCBI): domain Eukaryota; kingdom Metazoa; phylum Chordata; class Actinopteri; order Tetraodontiformes; family Monacanthidae; genus Nelusetta; species Nelusetta ayraudi. The sequence continues at coordinate 10,974,251 of NW_027466092.1, read as the reverse complement.
TCAACCTGCTGTGTGAGCTGAGTTGCTTCGCTGTTGACTGTAAGTGTGTTTGCTCTGCAGTTTCAGAATGGTGCACGGAAACAGCCTCTTACCTGAAGCTCCAAACTGGTGCCCAGGGTTTCACTTTGGTAGTATAGCAGCAAAAAACAAATAAACAAACAAACAATGTATCTTGAAGACATTTTTCCTTCACTGAAGAAGCCTTTCAGATGAGAAGTAGAAACAACTTTGAGATACCAAAACGCAGTCCAGTTGCCTTCAATGATTCAATTTCATTCTTGAAATGAGTCGTTCGAGAGTCGTTACCCTCATATTGACTCAGTGGTGGGATGTTCCCCAGACGCCTGCAGGAAACCCGAAAGTTGCCTTTTGAGTGGCTGACAGCTGCTGTCTGTCTTCTCTCACCCCTCCCTGTCCTGACTCGTTGCACCTGGTATGACAGCAGGACGGGAGGAACAAACCACATTTGAGTCGTTGGGGCAAAGACCCGCTTTCACCAGCAAGTCAGGGCCGTTTACACAAAGGCGTATCCCCCCCCCCCCCCCCCCCCCCCCCCCCGCCAAAAAAAAACTCCCGTTTACACGGATATGCTGTAAACGACTGAAAATGATGTAGTACCTATTCCAGGCCTGGTGCGGCGCCACAAGTTTACTCCCTGAAGGCGGAAGTAGAAGAAAAACAACACCTGAAGTCACCAGCAACTCAAACCCATAACGACAAATACGACACGGATGACTCAGACATACAGAGCCAGACGTGCAGGTGAGACACATTGAAGGGTCACAAGAGAATCTCACCACAATGTGGATTACATAGGCAAATAAATAATAAGTATTGGCCTTCTAAGTACTGTTAGGAGCTCTGTTAAATAACAAAAAAGGAGCCTGCAATTAATAACCCGAGGGCACGACGTCCTCTGCAGGAATGAAAGACAATGTACCATCTGAAGAAATTAAAGCCTTTTTTAATTATTAAACTGATATAATCCATTGTTTGTAATGAAACAACTCATTTTAGGTTGATTTTTTTATCTTGCATATTTCGTGCTAATGAAAATTGCAAAAAAAAAAAACAACAACCCTGAAGCTGTTTTTTTTTTTTACATCGTATTATTTTGCTTATCGATTCAGCAACAAAAAAGCTCTGAAACAACCAAACTGTACTGCAAAAACAACAACATGTGACACAAGAAATAAAGAGCCTTGAGCTTAAATCCAGAACACCAAGTTTTATTTTAATTAAAGGGATCCAAGGCCTTCACAAAAGGGTTGACTCTTGGTAGCTATGCAGTACTAACACAACACATGACGACAACAAAAACAACACGGCGGTCTCAAGTGAGCGAGTGCAAAGACAAATAAATAAGCTGAGAGATGTTCCGTACGAGTTCCAACTGAGTCCTTGAAAAACGGAGAGGAGGAGGAAAGTGTGCAGAGGCGTCAGACCTGCAAAGTTCAGCAAACGTTTGTACAAGACGCCGTTCATATGTGGACGCAGCTGATTGTCTGTGGCAGTCTCAACTTGGCCATGCACAGTAAATGAATTCATTTTTTTTTTTCAAACGAGTGGACAGTTTTGCATAAAATTTCATTTTCTTTGCACTGGTCTCCTTTGATTGTCAGTCTCGCAAGAAAGTGTTTTTGCATTGTAAGTCTTGGTTTCAGTTTGCTGGGCAACGATTGTCAGCAGCAGGTGGATATGGTTCACAAGCGATTTGATGAAAAAAACAAAACAACAACAACATCAACCATCCAATCCAGGTTCGAATACAAAAATCAATTTTTACGACGGACTGGATATGAAAACTAATGCACGTTTACGAGTTTATCTGCATTTAACAAAAATCAAACTGAGTAAAACAAATGTGATAACGGTAATATTGATATTTCGTTTTGAGAATATGAGCCTTCATCTGACCCTAATATTGAGATAGTGCACCCTGAAGGATTTTGTGCTTTATGCATGATTTGAATCCACAACGTGCTACATTCTCCCCTCTGATTATATCTGACAATAATACACACTTATCTTCATCATACACAGATGTCTGTACAAAAATATGCAGTTCCAGTGGTGGTATAATGTTGCCAGCAGGGACAGTAGGACGTGGGAGGGTTTGTTTATTCTCCATTTTCTAGGTTTTTAATAAAAGTGATTGCCATATGCAAGTCTTCACAGTAGCTTCACATAGCTTAGGGAACAAGCTCTCTATCACAATTATATCAAGCTGCTCAAGTAACAAGAGACTGTGGTTACACTTCACAATACAGACATCTGCTGGTATTTACTTGGTACCACCCACTCGCCCAGGCAAGCTTTCCTAACAATGGAGTGATCCTGATTGGCATTTAGTAAAGCCTTGCAGGCTTTTAAACCCTCAGTAATTGTTATTATTATTATTATTATTATTAGTAATAATAATAATAATAATAATAATAATAATAATAATAATAATAATAATAAAAATAAATTCACCATTTTATGTTTTCTAAATAAATACAAAAAACCCACCATGATATAAATTAAAAGTAACAGATTTAAAGGTTCTAATTTCTGATTAGAATTTTTTTGAAAAGTATAGCTCCACTCATTTCTCACACCTTGATGCAAAATGCCAATCATGACTCTCCTGCAAAAATAAAAAAAAGGCCCATTCATTATCAATAAAGGGGTGCAGCCCGATGGTACCAAGCAAATAGCAGTATGCTCAGAAGTAGTTTCAAGTGCAACCAAAGCTGCTCTTGGCTGAATTTGTAAACATGTAATGCATTTTAAGGGGTACGCAGCTCTCTGAGGCCCCTGCAGAACCTGGTCCTGTGCTTCCTGTCAAACCTTGTGTATCATCTTCACACTTTTTCTTTTTTTTTGTCTCATCCCCCCTTATCCCCAATTCCTTCCATTGTCCGTTGCTCACTGTAATCTGGCCCAGTACTGACCCAGGTTATGACCCATGCCCTGCTGCTCAGATCCGGGGACCTGGACCGGCACGGAAACGCCCGGCGATATGAGGCCTGCGAGGGAGACAGACACAGACACTTTGTTTGGCTGGCAGACTTTCAATTATTCATCACTCTAGCAAGTAGTCAGAGACAAGACAGACAGAAAAAGTTGGCGTACCAGTGTTGGAGTTGGCTGAGGACGGAGTCTGCAGATGAGGGGAGGAGTACGCTGACGAATCAAAGCTGCGCGGGGCAGACGGTGAAGGAGGCAACATGCAGGAGTAGGAGGAGGCCGACTGGGGAGGAATAGACTGGAATCAAGAGTGTGGAGGGGAGAGAAGATTAGATTCAAACTGGATCAGATGGAAAAGTAATATCCAATTGTGTAGTATGTCGACGAGAAGCACAGAGGCTTTTCATTTTGACCACAGGGAGGTGCTAGAGTTGTACTGTGAAGGACAAAAACCTATCGACAAGGTTCTTTTTGTTTTAAACTGTTCAATAAAGGGTTTTCAGCCTAAAACTAGCTAGTAGCTACTAGCTAGAAATTGGACACAAATATGTCCCAAACATTCATGAAAAACATTTAATGTTTCAATAACTATTATCATGCAAAACCCGTCGCAAATATTGATAATGTTCATTTCTGAGCATTGTCAATAAAGAGTGTTGTAAATTTTAGAGATAAGAATGAGCATGTCAAGATCAATATATAATAATAACTATATAACATTTCTTCTGCTCACATTGTGAAGGCACGACTGAAAAAAGAGAAAAAGGTAAATGTCCTTAATTGTCAGTATAATTTCCCTGTAAAACAGAGGAGCGGAAGTGGCCTCTTTTGACGCACTCGTATTGCATTATTTTCTCATCGGGTTTCAGATGCTGCTTTTAGCACTTTTCTCATCATGCGTGTTGATCCCCTTGGAGTTAAGCGGCAGCAAGAGTTCCTGCTCTGAGACGATGATCTGGCCTAGTAAAGTTTGTAAGGTGCTGATGAAGGAAGAATGTCCGACCTGGACTCCGGATGAGAACACTGACAGGGAGCTGTAGCTGGGCAGGGACGACTCAGCCTGACTCAACATGGACCCTGCAGAGACATGCGCGCATGAATACACACACACACACACGCGCACACACAAAAGCACAAGCACATTGAGATGGTGAAGAGCGTGCGCACGCACACACATTCACATAAATAACCTCACAAGAGAACAGAAGAATCATACTAGGACTCAGTCTAAGAATGTACACAAATCCCAGGTTGTTTGCATCTCTTTTGTGTAATTGTTGCAATCAAGGTCAAGTTATGTAATTGTCATGAATCACAGTGTGGCCACAGTGTCACCTGTGTGTTCTGTGGATGAACAGTTTTCTTTATGGTGGACGGCTGTGGTACCTGAGGTGCTGCCGTGCTGCTGATGGTAGACGGACGTGTTGAAGGAAGTGGTGAGAGGGGCCTGGCTCTGCGAACAGGAAGTCACGCCCCCAGACCTCCTTTGGTTGCGCAGCTTCTCCTCCCTCCTCCACTTGGCTCTCCGGTTCGAGAACCACACCTGTCGACCACACGGTGAGTTCTCCTCGTGGCCAAAATGCAATAAGTCCACAATTGTGGAATCCTGAGTTCCCTTACCTGTATCCTGGCCTCGGGTAGATCGATTTTGTTCGCCAGTCTCTCCCTCGCAAAGACATCTGGGTAATGCGTCCGCTCAAACTCTGTTGGGGGATATTAACCAGTGTCAAACTCACTGCGCGAGTCTTAATCGAGGACGACAGAACGGGCGGGCAGCAGCTCATCTTGTGAGCCTGGCTGCGCAGCGTTAGCATGCCTCCGCCGCTGCATGTGTCTGTCTGCTCGGGTGAGGAATTAGAACCGCCTCTTTAGTCCAAATGAAAACGGATCGCCTCCTAATGATGTGATTTGGGGGTGACACGAGTCAAGTGATCAAGAGATTGTGATCAGCCTGCTCCTCTGCCATGAGATACACAAACCCAAGGAAGCCGGGACGTATCCGTACAACCATGTTTGAAATATTTATCTGTTGCACTTTGTTTGAATTATTTATCCTTATGGAGCACGCAGAAAGTTCAAATGAAGGGATCCGAGTTGAGGCTCAAGTTTTATCTCGGCTCCAAGCCGCTGAGCATCAGACACACGCAAACACACGCGCGCACACACACAGGCACGAGGACGATTAATTGTCAGCTAAGCGCTTGATTAACCATCGGTTAGATTATTGCATCACCAAGAGTCTCTCTGTCATCGCTCTGCGCGGCAGTTGAATTAATTCATCGAATGATGATGAACTGCTGACATTTTTGTCACCGACAAGTCGAAACGAAAATGCCTCGCCTTCCAACTGCCTGCCTGAGTCATCCCAATGCACCGGGGCTTCAGGTTGGGCGATGGAGGCGCCTTCAATGGATTTCAGCTGCGCTTGGGACGCTCGTTTTAACACCTCAGCAGAATGCCAACGGAGAATGAGTAAGTCAATGTTAGTTTTCAGACGAGGCTTTTCTTTTTTGCAGGACTGATTTGGTTGCACCCGAAGAAGAAGAAGAAGAAGAAGAAGAAGAAGAAGAAGAAGAAGAAGAAGAAGAAGAAGAGGGAGAGAAAAAAAAGGTCAACCCTGTGACCCGTAATTAACTAAGCCATATTGGGGGGAGACAACAATGCAGACACCCTGAATTAAGCCTGCTCTAACAAATTGTTATAATTGGCATGCTTATAATTGGTGTCTGTGTCAACACATGATTGTTATTGTGCCTCGGCTGCGCACCGAGGTCAGTGTACCTCATTAATGTCATTTGCACGGAGTGACCACCCCGATAAGTTTCCGCGCTGCTGCACAGTGGACATCGCGTCCTTATTTAGCTCAAGGGCCTGCTGCAGCCATATCCAGTCAAGGGTGCCTTTCTGATCCCTCTCAGCAGTTATCAGCGCTACGCTACGAGGGGGCCGGATCTCGCTGCATAATACGGCCAAAGTAATGATGCATTTACAAAAAAAACTCTGTGCCGCACGCCGCCGCCGGCTTTTCTGGAAGAGGAGCAGAATATTTCCAGGGTTAAGATTTTTTTTTTGTTATTGCAAATTTACATCTGAAAGTGATTGGGAGTGGCAGCGTTTGCCTTCTCTTGCCGGGGTTTATTAAAAAAAAAAAAAAAAATCAGGTAAATTGCCAGATGCCAGATAAGATCTGCAGTGTTTGTCAGCGTCTCTCTCTCTCCCTCTCTCTCTCTCTCTCTCTCTCTCTCTCTCTCTCTCTCTCTCTCTCTCTCTCTCTGGGCTCGGCTTTGTGGCCTTCAATGGTGGCCCAAATCTGTTTACCGAAGGGTTTAAGGACTGCAGTCTGAATGACAAAGGTGTTGGCAGGGGGGGTTAAAAAGCAGCAGGATCAGCTGCGTCACGACACACTGCGTTGCGGCTGGAGTCTTACCAGCCGACCGGCTGGGGAAGTGGGGAGGGAGTGCAGTGCTGCTCTGCTCTGCTCTGCTCTGCTCTGCTCTGCGCTGCGCTTTGCTGTGCGTGCTGCTGGCGCGGGCCCTGACCTTTCTCCAGAGCCTCGATCTGCTCCTGCGTGAAGCTGGTCCGGTTCCTCTGCAGCTTCCTCTTGAGCTGCAGCCTCAGCTGAGACTCCTCGCCCTCGTCCCTCTCCACGGGGACGCCTCCCACTTGGCCTGGCCCTCCGGCGCCAGGCTCTCCACCCATGCTGCCCTCGGTGTCCAGTAGACAGCCCTCGGACACTGGGAGAGGTGACAGGGAATTTTAAAGGAAGGTTTAAACGCATGATGAATGTCAGGAGTAAACATCACACTTTTACGTTCATGTCAGAATAGTAGATTGAAACAGAAAAAAAACAGTTTCAGCCACAAGTTGGTGTCATTTTCATTAATTATTTCTTCTTTTTTTTTCTTTTTGCTCTCACCTGTGCTGTGTTGCGTCTGGATGCTGGTGGGATCATGGTACCAGTTGTTGGGCCCACTCCAGTTCGAGCTGCTCTGCAGGTTCAGCATGGTTAACTTCTCATACATGCTACGAGCGTCCCGACCACCATGAAGGGAAAGGAGGGAGTGCGGTCCTGTGCGTGTCCACCCCTGCCTGCCGTCACCTTTCGCCTCCTCTGCCCCTCCCTCGGAGCCTCCGAAGCCCTGCTCCTGGAGGGTGGGTGGGGAGAGGAGCAGAAGAAGGGGATGGGTGGGGTGGTGGGGGGGTTCATATCGCATGAGTTCACACATGGTCGGCATTGTGCTGAATTAGCCTCACGATGACAGACAGAAACGGAGTTAGTTACATGGCCGCTGTCGTACCGTGTGTGTGTTATACATTGGTACTCTGGTATACCGTCGGGAGCCAGAGGTACATTAGAAGCCACTCTGAAAGCCGTGACATTTATTATGCTACTTGCTTTTAGCCCTCTCTTGACTGATGAAGCGCCGACGCACAAGCGTACATCTGTGGCACGGAAGGCGATGCGAACGAGCGCAAAAACTGGCCGCAGCACGAACCCCCGACCGACGAAGCCCGGAAAAACAGGGCAATCTTCTGGAGAACGTTTCGCCCTTCAAAAATTAAATATGAAACGCTGCAGTTGAAAAGTTAATATTACACCCCAACACTCAGCGTCAGACATGAAAGGCCACAGCAAAAACCCCAAAGTATCTCAATGAGAAGATGTGTAGACCAATATTTTCCATTCCGCTGCCATATTCATTTTCACCTCTACTTGGACGCCCGCCCCTGTGGAGGCCAGTGCGCCGGTATGTCATTACTGACCAGAAATCCAAAAAGCGACAGCAGCGGCACAGTGTCAAAGGTCAAGCCTCGTCCGCTCAGAACGAAAGGGTTCCCGGAAAGACAAACTACCGCGGCAACATTTAGTTCAATTTCCGAAATTCTTCTCTGGCCGCCGCTCTCGGGAAGCGTCCAGCCGTGAGCGCGCTCAGAGAGGCGGCCGCACCGCGCACACAGACACCGACGGAGCGGACAAGACGCGATGTGTTCCAAACTTACCGTAAGTAAGTCCAGGCAGAATGTTGCAAAGGTGCGTGTTGGGGTGTTGGGCCGGCGGGTGAGGGGGGGTTCGCCCGGTATCTCACTTTCCTGCTCTGTGGACCTTTATTCCCCTGTTCCCCCCTCGTCCCTTGTTCTCCAGCTTTGTTGACAATGCTGTGTGTCCGTGTGTGTGTGTGTAAAAAGGAGGGACTGAGAGAGAGAGAGCGAGAGAGAGAGAGAGAGAGAGAGAGAGAGAGAGATGGAGAGAGTTAGACAGGGTGAGAGAGAGAGAGAGAAAGAGGGGAAGTGGGAGGCGGATGGTGGTGGTGGTGGTGTTGGGGGGCGGGGAGGTGGGGGGAGGGGTGCTCTGGAGAGAAATGCGTCTGCAGGCACTCTTGTCCTCCAAGCGATGGGGAGAGAGAGAGGCAGAGGGAGAGCGAGGGAGAGCCACCGAGGGGTGACAAAGTGAGTCAACATCAGTGTCAAGTTTGAACTTAATGCCAGCGAGAGGAGGAGGGGAGGCCGACAGAGTAGACCATGAAGCACAGATAATGGAGGGGTAGTAGGTGATAAATAGATGATGGAATATGGTTTTAACCATAAATTGCGCATCAATATTCAGTGCCGGAGTCACTTTTCCTCATCAACATGATAGCCAAGCACAGAACCCAAAACAGCTAATTGAACTTTATTATCATTATTATTATTATTATTATTATTATTATTATTATTATTATTATTATTATTATCATTATCATCATTATTTATTTATTTTTTGATGATGATGATGATGATGATGATGATGATGATGATGAATAAATAACTTTTTAGGATGTGTTCAAATATGTATCTGTTTTTGTGTGAGTGTGGGAATTGTGATGTTATTACAGTACTGGGCCTCAGAGCATCGTCACAGTGTTTTACAAAAAAATACCTCCTGTGAGTGAAAACATTTGTATCACCTTGACAATTAACACACACACGCATTCACACAATTGCATTTTTTTTCAAATTTAAGGTTGCCTGAAAAAGAGTTTTTTTTTTTTTTATTTAAAAGGAATCAGTTTGTGTGAATTTGTGTGAATTTAAAACAAGCCAACATTGTGAATAGCTAATTGACTGCACTCATTTGATGAAAATTGAATGAAGTTTTGTTTTTAAAATGTCAATTCTTATCTTTATATACTCCCATAATGCACACCATGTTGTCGAACTCCAGCAACATATTCTTTAGACACTGACCTTGTCAGTCACTGATTCTTCTGTGATAAGCAGGCTCTCTTATTTCTCAAGCACTTTTGCTTGAAACATGTTAGTGTCGAGAAAACAAATGGTTTCCAGGCAGATAAATCAGCTTTAAGCCTCTGCTCTGCTCTTACGGCTTGAGTAATTCACTCAGCCGTGTTTTAGGCCTGCTGTGCCACACAGACACACTGCCCTTTGACTAAATACGCTAAATTCCTTTGTAGAAAAGAGCTCAGACTGCCGACAGATTTTTTTTTCTTTTTCCACAACACCTGTGTGTGTTGTTCCCTGAGTTGCCGACTTTCCCCCTCCAGGGCTGCGGGCAAACAAACAAACAAACAAACAAAGGCGCGGTGCGAAGCCTGGATCAGGCCGAAGGAGCAGCGTCCAGAGAGCCTCGGCCCTGCGTGGATGTGCGGGTCTGATGAGAGGCGTGACGGATGACGCAGGTATGACGGTGTGTGCGGCAGGAGCAAAGAGCGAGAGCGGAGTGCAGCCGCGCTTTTAAATATATCTCTTTGCCGTGGAAGGGGGGAAAGAAGACGGGAGAGACGGAAGATGGAAGCGGTGGCAGAGAGATAGAGAGAGTGAAGAGGAAGTATGTGACTTTGGGGTGGGTGCAGGGGCTCGGGGATGGGGAGGGTGCCAGCTTGTTTTATTTCCGGTTGACAAGACTTTGCGCTCCCTTTCTCTCTGTCGCTCCCTCTCTCTTTCATACTATGCTATTCTTTCTCCTCTGCCCCCGTTGCTCTCTCTCTCTCTCTCTCTCTCTCTCTCTCTCTCTCTCTCCCTCACCCCCCTCCACCCTCCACCCTCCCCTTTCTCTGTTACTTTCCTCCGAGACGCACCTCGGAGAAAGAAAAGGACCTGACAGGTTCAAAGGTAAAGTGGAGGGAGATCAACAGTGGAAAGAAGAGAAAGCAATAAGTTGCTTTAGTTAAGGAAAAAGTACCAATGGTGCATCGCAGCGGCCCTGCATGTTGAAACAGGAGCGATTTACTAGCTGAATGTACTTTAAAATAGATGCACCTTATTATAATTGCATTATTAATATTCATTCATAAATATATAAGCAGCACTGTAATATTCAGAGAGTCGAGATAAGAGTAGTTGAAGCAACTTTTTAAAATTTTTGATTAAAAACTTCGGTCTTCTTTATGTTTTGGGTATTCCAGTTGAAATCACAATTTTTGTGCAAAATTTAAATCTGGAAATTCAAAAACAAGGCGGTAAAATAAGAGAAATGTTCTATTTTATTGTAATAATTTCACTTCCTGTCATGACGGTCCAAAAAGTGGCGCACAAAGGGCTAAAAAATTAAAGGCCTAATGAATAGCATATACAATCATGTACTTGTATAAATTTGCATGAACGTATGCATTTATGTTGTTTTTTGTTAAGTTTTTGTTAAGTTAAGTTGACAAAATCCCTTTAAAACAAACAAACAAACAAAAAACCCGTCCCAATTAAACCTACCGAATATACATTTTTACATTAGCTTGTAAGGAGGCGGTCATGTTGTTCCAGCATATCTACCGCATGATTTCACCCTGACAGCACAGCTGGTTGAAATAAAGACACCAGACCAAGTGGAACTTGAGTTGGAGTTAACAATAATATACTTTCTTATCATGAGTTGCCACAAAGCCTTACACACTTCCCTTGGGTTCTGTAGTAATTTGATGGCTTGCATTTAGGGAAATAAAAAGGTCAGCTCAAGTTCATAACAAAGGTGGCATGATTATTTAAAACGTAGGCCACGTTCCACCCACAGCCGCCCTCGACAATGCGCTCATACCGTCACCTGTGTTCTTCACGCCAACACTTGCTTTGTTTTGTCTTTACCCAACTGCGTGTGCACCATGTTGTGCTCCAGTTGTTGGAATATGGCTTAACCTATGTGATCGCTAGGCGCTGAGTGTATTAAATCTGTGTGTTTGCGTGTGTTGTGATGCGTGCGTGCATGCGTGCGTGTGTGTGCGTGTGAGAACGAGCGATGGGGGAGGGCGGGAGGGAGGGCGGGAGAGACGGCCGCGTGCTTTACTGCAAAGATTCATGTTGCTCCGGGACATGAATTTTTTTAGTGCATCTTGTTAGTTCATTCCTGTCACCTCTCTCTCTTTCTCTCTCTCTCTCTCTCTCCCTCCCACCCTCTCTCGCTCGCCATCCCTTGCTTTTTCAGCGCTGAAGGGGGGGATGAGGTGGGGGCGGTGGACGGGCCGGGGAGCGGGGGAGGCGGAGAGGTTGGGAGGGGGGTTTGGGTGGCGGCGGTGGAGGCAGTCGCCATGGTTACGGTGCCACGACAAATATTCATCAAGTCGTTAAAATAAAAACAAACGGGAGTGCATTATAATTGCTCTTACTGGCTGGATCTGATAATGCCCTCATATATTATGAGTGAGGGGAGCGGAGTCAGAGGGGCTCGCGCGCCAAATGACGCCGTCGAGCGATTTTTTTTTTTCGAAAAGTGACCGTCAGCCGAGCGGCGGGCCGCCGCCACTCTGACGTCCCGCCAGTTAAAACTCTCCAGTGCGCAACTTTATTCATTTATTTATTTATTTTTCAGTACCTGCTTACGGAATTCCCTGTGTGTACCTTCGTGCGTCTCTCCCTCTTTATCTTTGTCCCTCCATCTCTCGCTCTTCCTCTGCTGTTGTGTAGCCCCAGGCGATACTGTGATGTGTCCTCCCTCTGTCCCTCCCTCCCTCTCCCTCTCTCTCTGTCCCTGTCACCTTCAATTGCTCTGTGAAACTAGACACACTGCCTGGGGCAGGGAGGCAGGGAGGGTGGGAGAGACGCAGGGAGGGGGGGGGCGGGGGAGGCAGGGGGGGTAGGGAGGGGAGGGGGGGGGGCGGGGTAGGGCAGAGACAGCTTTATAGACAGAGGAAATAAACATTTATTGTCAAGTGAAAATACAATAAAAGAGAGAGAAAAAAAGAGGTTTGACACAGAAAAACAGCGATCCAGCAATCCCACAGTAAAGTATCAGCGGTGTGGTGAAAAAGTCAGATGACTTTATGCTGGTGACATGAAATCAAAGGCGCACACCTTTTGGACTTTGGGACAGTTTGACCTTTGACCTCATTGTTTGGCATGACCCTTTGTCTTCACATCAGTGTTCCCAATCAAGCTGCAGCACATATGGGTTTACCGCAACCCTGCTCTTAGATACCGGTTCAGCAGGTTTACACTCTCCACCTGGAATAACATGAGGGAACCTGGAAAACTCCTTCTCCCGACAGACCGAAACCTCACTCTAGGGTTGTAGTTATGGCCGCACCAACTGAGACCTTATCAAGACCTTATCAAGACTAGAGCGTATCGAGATTAAGATGTGACCAAAACACCATGGTCAATAAAGTGCAACATTACATTATGTTACCTAGCAAGTAATGTAATATTTGTGATTAAAAAAAAAAAAAAAGTCCCACGAGAAAGCTGAATGATTGCACTTCAAATTTAAACTACTCATTTATTAAAAATGTTGCATTTGTAAAAGGAAGATCAATATTCATAAATAGAGTGAAGAGCCCACACAGGAGCGCAACATGTTTGGTGAACATGCACATTTAAAAATAACCAAAGCATTGAGATTGTAAGGTTGCGCCATACTGCAGGGCATAAACAAATGTGCAATTTTTTTGTATTTAGTATCAATTTGATATTTGTTGTGCGTGATAATCTTCATGAGGCAATGCATGTGGCTTGTATTTGTTTTTTCCCTGCTACATCGAATGACGTGCCAGTGTAACCTACATCATGGCTGTCGGGCAGGGCAACATGGTGTGGCAATAAAACACTGACTGCGAGATAAGATGCCTTTCCGTTATCGCACTTCATCACGCTGACACAAGTGTTCCACTGAGGGAAACAGTGGAACACTGGCATACTTTCACAGAGGGACAATTACTGAATCAAATTCGGGAGAGAAAAATTTTTTATCTATCTATCTATCTATCTATCTATCTATCTATGTGTATACACACACACATCCTAAACATTTCACTCTATTAATTAATATATTTCACACACGCACACACGCACACACGCACGCGCGCACACACACACACACACACACACACACACACACACACACACACACACACACACGCACACGCACACGCACACGCACACGCACACACGCACACACACACATAAAGATAGATAGATAGATTCAACTTTAGTCAGGTGTGGGAATGTGATTTGTCCGATTTAAAATCAATGTATGTCATTGGCTACGGTTGATCTGGTGGGCGGGACAAGAAGTTTTAATTGGGTGTTGTCACAGCAGAGCACAGGTATTCCCTTCCCTGTTGCGTTCGGAACTGAACCTGAAACTGAACGGTCCTACCTGGCTTCGCCAACGGAGGAAAAACCTACCGGCGAGGGGAAAAAACAAATCGAGTTATATTAATAATAAACCTTTTTCAGCCGTCGACTGAAAAAGGTTTCAGCACTCGACTGAAAAAGGTCGAGGGTCGAGGACACACAACTGGCCGTCGTGAAGCCTTTGCGGGGTGAACCGTTGTTTTGCTGAGGTTTTCTTGCCCATCATTTGTTTTTGACGCGAAACCGCCAGAGGAGGGACGAAAAGAAAAATGTTGGACAAACTACTTTTCCCGGCCATCGTTTTTCTCATGTCAGGTGAGTGCCGTTATTTGTCGACCCCCCACCCAAAGTCCCCTCCATGTTTTCTTTTCCGCTTTTGTCCACCTGTTCACGGCCTGACACCCGCTAGCTAGCCCGCTCGAGCCCCGTCGCCTCACACTACCACGTCTGGCGGGGAATAAATAAATAAACAAACAAACAAACAAAAACTCCTGATTATATTTTTCTTTCAGGCATTTTGGCTTCTAACGCCCAAGAGTGTGGTCGATCACCGATAATCGATGGCAGGAACGGGGTCGAGGACAGGATTGTGGGTGGCACTACAGCCGAAGACGGCGCCTGGCCCTGGCAGGTGGATATACAGGTGTGTCTGACTCGACGCCCATTAGTAGCTTGTTTCTGTGTTTTTGTTTCTCTCTCTCTCTCTCTCTCTCTCTCTCCCGCCCTCCCTCCCTACGTGCAATGTGGAGAAGCGTTGTCCTTGTTTGCCAAATCGGCCATTGCTAGTGATGCTGGGCTGACTCACTCTGCTGACTCCCTCTTGCACCTGCAGAAAGGCAACAGTCATGTCTGTGGAGGGTCCATTATCACAAGGAACTGGGTCCTGTCAGCCGCGCACTGCTTTCCCAAGTAAGAGCACAAAAGGGACCTGATTAACTTTACAGCAGCAATTTGTTTTATGCTGAGATGATTAATTTGTATTGGACTTCCTGGAAGCACAACTCCCCCCCGCCCTTCCAATAAATATCATAAAACAGGTTTATAAATAACCCTAGTTGTTGCCTCAAGAAATAGGTTGCTCAGATTTGAAATTCAGTTTACAACTTTACTACTTACAAATATATTCCTATACTGATTAAATCAAGATGAAGGGGGGAGCAGGAGCCGCATTGTTGTGATGGGCCTCTAGATCAGCTAGAGCAAAATGTTGCTGTCTAGGTTTGCATTTGCATGCTCGTAAAAGTTGTGTCAAGCCTCCCAAAACACTCTGGTGTGTACAGTGTGCAAGCAGCTCTGGCCATGGGGCTGCAATGCATGTCTTGGGGAAAACGTTTTTTTTATTTTTTTATAATTTTAACTGGAATCAAATTGGAATGCAATTCGACACAACAGGGAGCTATGTGGCACTTCACATTTTCTTCCTTAATTTTTTTCACTCTTCTCTTTAAAAATTGGACTTCATGGCATTGATTGAGAGCAGTTACTGTCATCAAAGATGGTGACAACTTCAAATTGGAGGCTCTCTCTAGTTCTAGTGCGTGGAAGGTCAAATTCCATTCTGTCATCTCACCCAATTCAAACTATGTAAAGTAAACTGTCTTTTATTGTCTTTTTAACTGCAAGTACACTTTCACAACGCAAATAATACTAAGGATCGTCTGCTTGAAAAAAAAAGGACACTCAAAAGCGCCTTTTTGTTTGAATTTGTCTAAGATTTCCAAAGTCCAGCAGCAGGGGCTGTTACTCTTTAACACTCTGTCTTCTTTCAGTCCACACGACGTGAGCCAGTACACAATCTACGCCGGTCGACATTTTCTGAATAGCTTCAACCCGAACCAGAGAACCCATAGCGTGAAGCGCATAGTGGTTTCGCCAGGTTACGTCGAACCCCACAATGGAGCGGACGTGGCGCTGGTAGAACTGTCCAGCCCCCTAACCTGGACAGATTATATCCGTCCTGTCTGCTTGCCGTCCCCTGGAGTCCTCTTCTCAAGTGGCTTGCAGTGTACCGTCACAGGCTGGGGGCACATCCGCGACAATGGTAAATCCTCCTCCCAGTTCTTTATTTCTTTTAATGTATTGGGACATTGCACAGTTTTAAATGTGTACACAAATCCACGGCAGTCTGACAGCCAGATGCTTTTCAGGTTGTGATTTTGGTCTGACGTTTAGAGGGCTGTGAAAAATGTGCAACACCAGCCATGCAGTTTCACTTGAATTCATGTTCTGCTTTGCCTTTTAATGGACTTACATTTTAAAATCTCTCTCTCTCTCTTTTTTTTTTAAAGGTTAATGTTATTTATTTAAAAAGAGGATTTGTTGTACAGTATAAACACATTTTAAGTTAAAGTTTGAAATAATATGCAGGTGCATATTATTTCAAACTTTAACTTAAAATGTGTTTATTCAATGTCGCTTCTGAATCCGGCTCCTGTTTTCCCAACTGCAGGGATAGAAAGCTAGATTTTAGAAAACACCCCAGTATTTTAGTCTAAATATTTGCATATAATGCTTTACACCAGATGGCGTTTGAGTATACTCTTATAAAGCACAGCACACTTTACTAAAAAACACACTAACGTTTTTGTGTGTTTTGCATTATATTCTACCAGTGCCTTTGCAAGGAGTAGGACCATTACAGGAAGTCCAAGTGCCAATCATTTCCCAGAGTTCATGTCAGCAGTGGTACCAGACAGACCCCACAGACAAGGTGGACATCCTGCAAGACATGGTCTGTGCTGGATTCAAGGAGGGCGGCAAGGACTCCTGCCAGGTACAGTTGAATCAGCCCGTTGGGCTTCTTTGTACTTTGACAACGCACACTGCATAGGCAAAGCTGCATGGGAAAATAACTGTAGGAGCTCTCCTCTCGGAGCACTTTGACACCTCCCAGTGGTGAATGCTGAATGTGTGCCTGAATGTGTGGTCTGCTCAGGGGGACTCAGGCGGGCCTCTCGTCTGCCCGATGGTGAACGGGACCTGGGTGCAGGCAGGGGTGGTGAGTTTCGGACTGGGCTGCGCTCAGCAAAACAAGCCGGGCGTTTACGCACGAGTGACCAGCTTCTCCAGCTTCATCACGAACACAATACCCGAGCTCCAGCTGTATGGCAGAGCTAATCAGCAGTGGTTTGGGAGGACTGCCGTGTTGCTCTGCTGCCTTTCCACTCTACTGACCCTGCTTCTGCAATGAGTCTTTGTTTTTTTAAACATAGGATATCAGGGCGGTCAAGTGCCAGCCTCACTTAAATGAAGGAGAAGCTTAATTGTGTATCTGACTGAAGTCATATAACTGGAAAATTTGTACCCTCTAAACATATGAAGCCATAATGAAATGAAATGAAAAATTGCCTTAATTTTTACAGTGAGCACAGTGAGTTCTGATTGAAAGTTGTTTTAACAGGATGTGTTTTAATCAGTTAAAAGGTGAATAAATTAATTTTTGTATTTAGTCTGAAGATTGGATTTGACTCATATCTTCTTTTTACTAGTTTATCGCTGGATGTGGGAAAAAAAATATCTTACAGCTTCCCAGTTGTTAGTTATACATGCTTTGATTTAACAAACGTTACATATGTGATGCTGAGCGCCTACATACCTGCTATTTCACTTAAAGTCTTTGAAACAATTAAAGTAAAGTTTCAACCAGTAAACATGGATTGAAATCCACCTTTTCTGGTAGTTTGCTCAGAGTCGGGGACATCTGATGTCAGTGTTCTTTATTATAAAGAAAGTAGAGCATGTCATACTGGTCAAAAAGATTGCTTTTGATGTAAAGCCCTTAAAAAATCTAGTACTTAATTTAATTTCACAACTTTTCAGATTTTCATTCTAGAAACAAAAGTCCAAGCTTTGTGTAAAAACTAATTTAAAAAAAATCATTAAAGTTATAAATCAGGCGTCAGACGGAATGGAATCGGAGAGGATCATGGGAGAGCCGAGCTGCAACTCCTGCTGCAGTGATTCCAAATCTGCTGGAGTCATGCGGTGAACCTCATTCCAATCTGATAGGAGGGACGCCGAGAGAGGGGCGAAGTCGTAACTGGTGAAATAGAAAAGTTGGAGAAAATTGTCAGTCTCTTTCTCGTCACGCTGCAATATAAGACATGACAGAACACAAGATCTGTACAAAAAAAACTTCTTCAAGATTACTATATAAAGTTTCTTCTGGTTCACCCAAAATCTAAAGTAACTGGCTCTGCGGCACAAGCTGGGCAGTGAAATATATGTTTAAGGAGGCAAAAAAAAAAACCATCATCATGATGACACAGCAATCCTAGTGGAAACCATGCACAACACCTGACTTTTATTACTTTTTCTGATTTGTAAATGTTCTGAATATTGTGTCAATGGAATTTTTATATAACATATGTGTAATGTTAATGTCTGAATGTAACCTTGGATTTGTGCGATGTTTCATTTTTGTTTTTTTGTTTTTTTACATTGCAGACTAAATGTTCTGTTAAAGATACGTTTTGGCAACTGATGAGCGAAATAAATAGTAGCAGCAATACAATGGACTGTTTGTTTTCTTTTTCAATCAATTTATACAGGGTGGCATGTTCTTTGTCATTTTTAAACAGTAAAAGAAATTAAATGGATCGTTAGGTGGGCGCTGCTCAGCGCAGGTTCAGTCAAAACTCATCAAATACGCAATCCAACAACTCCAAAATGCTCTTATGGGCCGCAAGTTGTGACCGGCACATTCAGGAGTCGCCCAAAAATGCCAACTTGTTG
The DNA here is from genome assembly GCF_046127955.1 of Nelusetta ayraudi. NCBI lineage: Eukaryota > Metazoa > Chordata > Actinopteri > Tetraodontiformes > Monacanthidae > Nelusetta > Nelusetta ayraudi. The sequence continues at coordinate 10,956,008 of NW_027466092.1, read as the reverse complement.
AGCTATCTCCCATATGATGCAAAATTCCCCTGCCAGTGCTTCCTCATGACAATCTGTGCATCAAACCCATTAACCAGAAATGACATTAGTCCTGCAGTTTCTCATTTGTCACGTCCTGAAAAAACAAAAGACAAAAATACTTGTGCCACGTTTCCGGAAGTGTGTGAGCACTGCTGTGGAAGTCAGCCCTAGGTGATGTCACAAAGACACCTGATACTTCCCCTCGCTCTCCCTGTGTTGGTGACACATTCAGGCAGAAGGCCCTCTAGGAGCGCTGTGCTGTTTCCTGGACGGAGTTTTAGAATAACAGCACGTGAAGCTTCTCTACTCAGGTGCAGTGCAAAAAAATAAAGGTTTGAAAATGGGTATGAGGCGGAAGGTTTATTTATGCCGTTTTTGAAGCCCACCTGTCCCGATCACAGTGTTGCAGGTCTGTGAGGGATTGGTTGAGAAGATCGTCCAGGTCGAAGCCGACACCGTAGCCTGCGCCGCTGCCTTTAGGAGTGACGGAAAACACGGGGGGTAAGACGTCCTCAACCTGGCAGGGGAGGAAAAAAGGAGCAGATGTTGTGTCAGTGACTTTAATATTCTTGAGATCAGACCCAAGGTAGGCAGAGGTTGTGACTTGTGAACCGTTTTAGTGCATGCAATTAAACTAAAAATGCTGTGATGACGTGTAGCCTCAGCAACGGCGACACTAACAGTGAAGCCTCGAAGCCACAAACCTGGGATTTCGACAGCTGCAGTGTGACTGTGTGGATGTCAGGGGCGTTGGAGGGGCCCTGCTGCCCTGTGTCAGTGAACGCCAAGCTGTGATGAGGCTGCGACGGCACCCCTAACACCTCACACAGAGGGTTCGCGGTCTGAGGTCTGGATTTCTCTCCAACGGTGGAGCACAGCTTCTCCACCGAGTCGCAGTTTGCCGCTGAAGGATCAGACTGAGCGTTGGGATTATTTGGGCCTCCAGGGTCCACGCTCCCATTTTTCTCTCTGGCGGTTATAGCGGGAGGTTTGACCAGAAAATTCTCCAGGGGAACAAGCTGCTGAGGCTGGGGCTGGGCCTGGGGGTCAGCCTGGGGCTGCAGGAAGGCCGCTGTGGGAGGCTGCAGCTTCCTGCTCTGTGGCTGCTGCTGCTGCTGCTGCTGCAGCCTCGCCTCCACCTGCTGCCTGCCGCTCCAGTTGCCCAAAGCACCGAAGCCGCCTTGTCCGTTGGTCTCGCCGGGAGCTTTGAGCGGCGCGCCGTTTTTGACGAAGCCGCCGGCAACGTTCATAACGTCCACGCCTCCGCCCACGGCCACCACCATGTCTGCGGGAGGCTTCCTCTGGCCCATGGAGAAGAGCAGCGGAGGCTGCTGGGTGCTGGTGGGCTGGAAGAGGCCATGGTGGGCCGCTACGGCCTGCTGATGAGACTGAACACTCCTCGCCTCCTTGTCCGTCTTGCTGCTCAGCGCTCCTGGTGCGCTGCTGCCAACAGGCGCACACTGGTGGGGGTTCACGCTGCAGTCCGGGGCCTTCGGCCCCTCGTTGTGATGAGGAGGCTGGGCTTTGTCGTTGCATCTGTCCACCATCATGGTCCACCGCTGCAGAAGGCTCTTGTCGTTGTCGCTCAGCAGGACGCCCCCCAGCGAGTCCCCCTGCCTCCCCTCCCGCCTCTCCTTCTCCTTCAGCTTTCTCTCTCGCTCTTTCGCACGCTCCTGCCTCTTCCTCCTTTTTTCCTCCCTCTCTCGTTGCCGCTCCTGAGCGGTGATGGCCCGGCGAGGCTCCGAGACGTTGGACAGGGAGGAGGAGGAGGAAGAGGACGACGCACCCCCTCCTGCGCCGGCGTCGATGCCGAGGGCAGCGGCAACTCCATCTGGAACAAATGGATCGCGTTCAGACAGCGCAGCGAGGAACGAGAAGGTCACACATTCAAGAGGGCGGCGGAAGGAGTGAACTCACCGACACCTTTGCTTTTGTTTCTCAGGGCCGACTTCATCAAAGCCGCTTTGAGGGCGGCCTTGGTGTCCTCAGAGATCGCCCCTTCTTTCCTGGTTCCCTCTGCCGCACCTTGCGGAGGCTTGACGCTTTTGGACAGTGACTGTGAGAGAGACTTGGACAGCGACTGGGCCTGTGCCACAGACAAAGAGAGAGAAGGCACTGTGGCGGCCAGCGGCGTCAAGGTCTGCGCTGGCGCCGTAGGAGCGGGGGCTGCGGCCTGGGTCACGGCCTGGCTCTGGGTGGTTTGAGTCATGGCAGCCTGACTGCCGGTCAGCTGCCCCTGCACCTCGCTGTCCCTCATTGCTACCGACGGAGTGTCGTGACTCGACACTGGAGTGGTCAAGTCTATGGTCTCTGGCTGACCGCTGTCCGAGTTGGCGCTGGGCATGTCCACGTCAACCGGGGCGCTCTCGTTTTTGGAAAGTAGCGGCAAATTATGGTTGACGTGAGGCGGCACGACTTCCAGCAGGGACACGGGCTTATTGAAGCTTGGCATCCGGTTGGCAAACGCGTGGTTCATTTCTGCTGGTGCGTGGTCTCGTGGCTGCTGGGGTTTCACCTGTGCTGCTTGTGCGTGTTGTGCCATTGCAACCATTGGCGACTCGCTCATGTTGGCAGCGGAGGACTGGGCGGCGCACCGGTTGCTGTTTTGTGCCGCCACTCTGCCGTTCTCCCTCGGCAGGGGCCTGAACTGCAGCCTTTGACGGGTGGCCTGCTTGTTTTGATGGAAGTCCTGGATCTCCATCAGAATCGCCTCCTTAATTTGCTCCTTGCTCGTCGGCAGCTTGTCAAATTCAAAGTCAAACGCTGGCACGCAGGTTGGCTCGTCGTCGGGGTCGTGGTACTTGGACAGGTACGGGTGCTCCAGCGCTTGAGTCACGCCGATTCTCTCGCGGGGGTCAAAGCGCAGCATGGCCGCCAGCAGGTCTAAAGCCTCCGCTTCGGCATTCGGATAGAGTTTAGCCAGAGGCACAGCGGAACGCGATGGAAGACTCTGCACGTAGGAGCGTACTCGGTCAGCCCGAATAGCACCAATCAGGACCTCGGGGGGAGTTCCTAACACGGCCAAAATGAGCTGGAGCTGGTGAACGTAGTGCTTCCCAGGAAAAAGCTGCTTGCGGCCCAACATCTCTGCAAAGATGCAGCCCACAGACCACAAGTCGATGGCCAGGGTGTAGTGATTCAGAGACAGCAGGAGCTCTGGAGCACGGTACCATCGGGTCGCCACGTACTCGGTCATAAAGGAATGAGACTCCTCAGGGTGTGAACTCAGACCCCTGGCCATGCCGAAGTCACCGATTTTGAGCTCGCAGTTCTCATTCACCAAAAGGTTGGAGGGTTTGAGGTCACGGTGGATGACGTTGGCAGAGTGCACGTATTTAAGGCCACGGAGGAGCTGGTACAGGAAGTAGCGCGTGTGCTCTGAGGTGAGCACCTGCGCAGAGTGTATGATCTGGTGCAAGTCGCTCTCCATGAGGTCAAGCACGACGTACCTGCGCACAAGACAAGTTTAATAGGTGAGAGAAACGGGTATGTCATCGTGTTCAATCCTTAAAAAAAGGAACTGAATTTGATTTTTATGAGCTCAGCCCTACACATTTACAGTGTGAGGTTTAAAGATAATGACAGGATGGGGAAACTGCACTATTCTAACAGCAAAGGGTACACAGGGAAAAGGAAAGTACGTACACAGACTTGAAGGCAGAGTGAGGAAGTTTAGGCTGCAGGATGTCTTTAATGGCAATGATGTTGTCATGCTTGAAGTGCTTGAGGATTTTCAGCTCTCTCAGTGTGCGTTTGGCATTAGTGACCACTTCAAAGGCGTTGGAGATCTTCTTTATCGCCACCTGCTGGCCTGTGAAAGGTAAAGGAAAGTGGGAGATGAAACAGATTTTGTAGTTGAGTTTTTCAAAAGTGTTCTTATCGCGTCAAACAAGCCCTACCGTTGTCCCGCCTCCGCGCAGATGAAACAACACCGTAGGCTCCTGTGCCGATTGTCTCTATTATGTCATACTCCTCTCCCACATCAAATTTCACATCCATAGAGTGTGCCTTCAGAATAGCCAGGTTCTTTGCAACTGTGCTGGTGTCAGCGTTGCATTCCGTCTCCTGAGCACCAGGGTGGTTCTGGTTTGCTCTGCCTTTGTCAGCAGCACCTCTGTCATGTGACATGGCCACAGGTTGACTGTTCTTCATTTCTCCAGCTTCTTTCGTTGACATTTTTCCTGCACAGAATTTAAAAAAATGACCAAATGTTAGGTTTACTGTTGGCAGATTCTCAAATGCAACCCTGCACATGTTGTAATTGTAAACTGTTATTTTAAGTTATATATGTAGCATCGCCTTTGGACAATTGCTTAGAATTTAACTTCCATGACAGTGAGTATTCTGCATCTAGAGTATTTTGATATCTAGTGGTATTATACATAGAGAGGAATTTGTGTTAATGTATTTGTTTTTTGTTTTCTAAAATATCCAGTTCGGTTAAGTCTAAATGTTATGTTACCAAAGGAGAAAAGAATTTGCTGTGCGTGGAATTCACACTGGTCAAATGTTGACTGTCACAGCGTTTACTTTTATCATTTATTAATCATTAGTCAGGCTTTCGGTTAACCATCAATGCTGTGAAAACTCGTTAGCCAAGCTCAAGCAACGCGAAAGTACAAGTTTAGCCCTTCTTGCCCCAGCCCCCCTGCCACAACTTCAGAGACACCCACATCAAAGTAAAGAAAACAATTTGACACATTCACCGTATTGACTTCGCAAAGAAAACAATTGACAATATTCCCGGTGTTGACTAAGCAGAGGCGGCTTTACTTTGAGAGTCGTGTACAGAAGTGAAACCAGTGAAGACAGTGAAGTAAACGGGGGGGTCAACACGCTGCTCAACGGCATTTACGGCACAACCGCGCCAGTCAAACGGTCAAAACCTGTACATCTAAAACCTGTAAATATACAACGGCAAAAAATCCTCAAGGTGGAACCTTTGACGGCCTCGGGTTTTGGAAAACGATAAGGGCATCGCGCTGTAAGATTGTAAAGAAGCAGCCGCCTTACCCACTTTTGACGCAGGGGCGTAGGCTGGATACCTGAACCTCAGGCTCTCTAGGAACGTCAGCCGTTAAGCCATGCCTTGTGTTTACACGAGCAACCGGGGCGGAACATGGGGCCGTTTTCAGTTCAGTGAGCAGGACATGTACCCCGAAATGAAATCACACCATCGCTAATTCCGTTTATAATCTCGTAGTAATGCGACTATTCCTTGTTTTTGTCTGCCGCTTCCTCGTGTAGTTCCGCATCGGATTTGAGTGGCGTGTAGCGGACCAATCAAGCGAGCAGACGACTGAGCTATTGTCCAATAGCAGCATAGATGGTGCTAAGAGGCGGGTCATTAGGAAGACACTAAAGTCCCTGTGCTTTTTTTCCACACTTCTTGGCCGCCTAGGGTGACGATGACGCCGTTTTCATTTTTTTCTCTCTCTCAATAGGACCGCAGTGTTACATTACTTACACTTTCATTTTGTATATGTCCTGGATTGAATTTACGAGCCATATGGAACATTTTAGTAGCCTTCTGTAATTAATTACTTTCCAAAGGTTTTTCTTTTTTGAAGAAAAAAAAATCAACCATCTATAGTTTAATTTTATTGACTACTGATGAGAGTGTGCAATTATTGACAATGTGCCTAATCATACAACTGCTGCAATAATCTAATTGTGATAAACGTGTTTTGCTTTTGAGTATATGAGTACATTTGTCGTGCTTATTATTATTAGTTGCAAATGTGATCATTTTCTAAGCTGCTGTGACGCAATATCGGAAAGTAATGGGCGGGAGTGGGGGAGCGGGGGGTACAAAACATACATTCACACTCAAATTGTCCTTTACAGTTGTAATAGCATGACGCGACCACTTGGTAGCAGCTCCAACAGGAGCGAAATCCACAGCAAACCCCACATACTTCTGACTGCTCCAACAGCTGGACATAGGTTGCCCAATCAGGAGCAGCGACCGAAACCTACCCGACCAATCAAAAGTCACAATCTGTTTTTTAGCACGTCCCTGCGAGTGAAGGTAAAGACAGCGGCGAGGCAGGAGCAGCCGTGGACTTTTGTGCCCAACTTTACCCTATTGTTTGTTTGTTTTGATTGTTAAATATCAACCGTCATGTCGTTACCGAATTGGGAGAGAAAGGTGCGCGTTTTCCTCTGCGTGTTCGGCCTCGCCCTGTCTGTTTATGCTCTGCACGTCGAGCTGTCCCGAGAGAGCGACCCAGATTACAGGGCGATGTGCGACCTGGGAGAGTCCGTGAGCTGCTCCAAGGTCTTCACCTCCAGGTATGTTTACCTATTTTTCTTATTGTATAAATTGTATTCATCCGAATAACCTCTCGCTGGCTTTAGTTTACGACAAGACCTCAGCTTCAAGTGAGCTCTGAATCTTTACTACTTGGGTCCCTACAGTTGGAGGTGCCTTCCAGGCACCAATCTCTGCCACATGCCACGTGTGTCACTGCTGTTTGCACAACGTGATATTTGTCCAGTCTTTGTTTACATGCATGCTTATGTTTGCACGTGTTAGGAAGCATTGATCCAGTTTGCCACATGCCGTTGATCCGATTAAACGTTTCCTCTTATTTCTGGGCCAGATGGGGACGAGGTTTTGGCCTGGTCCAATACTTTGCAGCAAAAGATAGCACTCTGAACCAGCCCAACAGTGTGCTCGGCCTCATATTTTACTCTCTTCAGATGGGCCTTGGTGAGTGCGCCATTCTCCTGTAAATTACAGGGCAGCACCGTGTCTCAGTTAAAATACATTGTAATTGTTGGTGTGTTTTGCCTTGGACAACAGATTCCCCCTTGGGTGGAATGTAATGGCATTTTATCTCTCCCATATAGTATATGGGAGAGATAATATATAACACATAGTCATAACCATTTGTTTCATGTGTTTCCCTCCACTGCAGGATTGTCCCTGTCTAATAAAGCTGCAGCCTTTTTGGTGTTTTCCTCATGGGTGTCAGTGGCCGGCTCTGTCTACCTCGCATCAATTCTGGCTTTTGTTCTGGGAGATTTCTGCATGGTCTGTGTGTCAACATACATCATCAACTTCGCCTTGCTCTACACCAACCTGAAACGAAGGAAGGCGATTGATGGAATGAAGGAGAAGACTGGATAAAAAAGAATGGTCACTTGCAAAATTCAGCAGTTTTTTATTTTCTAAAGTTAGGCTGCACTAGATCTACCAGATTTTGTCCCACAGCATTTTCTTTTTTTTTTTTCTTTTTTTTTTTTTTTTTTACACAGGACTACTTTAAAATAAAAGAGACAACATTCACAATTTCATTACTTTAAAGTGTGTTGTGTGTTTATGTTTCTGATTACAATTATGGAACATTTGATATTGCCCCTTGTGGATTATAGTACAGTAGTAAGCAGACAAACACAGCGGTGAGAGGAAATGGCAACACACGGTGCCATGCAATTACGTAATATGACAGACTAATGTGGCCAGCAGGTGGGGCCAGATACACGAAGGAAGTTACTGTAAATCATGAACCGGGAACAAGCAGAGTGAAATTGAATGAAGACGACGCAATTAAAAGTGTGTGTGTGTGTGTGTGTGTGTGTGTGTGTGTGTGTGTGTGTGTGTGTGTGTGTGTGTGTGTGTGTGTGTGTGTGTGTGTGTGCTCAGCGGCATGGAGCTAAGCTAAAACTTAAACATCAACGAAACGCGTGCAAAACAGTCAAGGAACTAATTATGGAACTGTTTGTCAGAGTGAGAACGACTGTTTATGAGTTTGGTTGGTTCTGGTCCATTGTGACGTTCTGCAGTAGTGAGGGGAATCTGCAGCACACGGCTGTCCGCCTTGCTAGGTCCGCCTTCTGCTCCTCCTACTGCAGGTGTCTCTGGCTGTTGCTGATAGTCTTTTCTTAAGTCAGGAGGGGGAACCGTCCCTACAAGACATATCAAACCTTCCAGAATTGTTTTATTCTGACCTGCAGGGTAAAAAAATAAAGTGAAACTCTTCAAAGAGACAGAAACTGCTGGGGTTTTTACTAAATCTCAGTCTGCAGGTTTTTTTTAAGTTTTTTTTTAGGCTAAAGTTAACCTGAAGCAGGACACCCATCCGTCGCAATGTGAAAGTTATATATATCTCTACGTCATGCACTACAAAATTTCTTTCGTATGTCCACTCCATTTGAGACGTCGTACTAAAATCTCTGCACCCTAATCAAAATGTCCATTCTTGTTCGTGTAATATCACCTTGCATCACACATCACATCATCATAACCATTAGCAAACGAAAAGCTATACAACTGTACTCCACTACAAACCTCTTCAAATTATATTTTGTTTTGCAACACACACACACACACACACACACAGAACCAAACAACCAAGAAAAGAATAATGGCAATGGTCATATCCATCCTTATAGAATAAATGTCCAGAGTTTTAGGCAAGTGTTCTGGCAAGAAAAGAATTGCTTTCAGCTGCATACTGCCAGCTTGTAGTTTAAACCAAACCTCGCTGTCTTGAGGCTTCTCCTCAGAACAGGTCTCAACAGATCAGTACAAAACCGAGAAAATAAGTGTTTCCCACGATCACAGATTTTACTTAAGATTATAGGGTTAATAGTAGAAACATTACGCAAGTAAGTCACCGTGGTTTTTTGTTGTTGTTTTTTTTTTTAAAGTAGATTGAGAATATCAGAAAACAGGGGGGGAAACACAAAACAATATCAAACTTGGCAAAACATCAGCTTATTACCAAAGTATTCTTCCACTATCTATAGTAACAGAAGTGGAACTACAATTTTATTTTGATTGAGAAATTATGAAGTATTTAAACTTTAAAAAGTACAAATACAATGTAAGAACTCACTCAAACACAAACATGAAATATTTTCGCAAAACTCTGCCTTTTGCTGTCAGCCGGCGTCACTGACAATCTTTCAAAGAAAATGTTTCAACAGCTTTTGTCAGAATCTCTCAAAGGAGCTGACTTACAATGTGTACAGACAAAAGCTTGACAGTGGAAACTGACAGAAAAAAATGTTACATTACCTTTGTCTCAAGTGTTACTCTTGCATTTTCTTCTTTAACTTCTTCGGCTTATCTTGCTAATGCCCTCGGCAGAGGAACTGAACGTATACTGCAAAGCTCATGCTAAATGTTTAATGGTCATGGACCTCAATAACTTTCAACATCAATCCAATAGATGCCAATAAAAAGTCATATATATTATATTTAAATTTGTGGTGTAACCTAATGTATACATGCAACAATAGTCTTTGGGTTGAGTCAAAGTAAATGCATTACTAAATAGCTGTTCTTGCAACATTATTTCACAGTTGAATACAGGAAAAGGTAATTTCAATAGAAAGTTGCCCGCACATCTCTCGTGTTCATTTTATCTTTTCACTTTTGTTCAGAAATGAATGTGTTTCTAAAGCTAATATCAATGTACTGTAGATTAAAATTGATGATATACACAAAGTAATTCCTAGCCCTGTTTTAATCCATTCAGGAAAAGAGTAAAAGTAAAAGAAACGATGACCAACATAGTAAGATTAACTATTACTAGCTTTTCTAATCGTTGTATGACCAGGGTATTGTTACAGGAAGTTGGTAAGCAGCCCAATTTAGACAGTCAGGTGTTTATAAACTGAATAATGGATGGCTGAGCAATGCTTTTAATGTTTTTCTTTCCCCAAGTAATAAAAACTAATAGATACATCTACATTGAAGTCTAGACTTCTGTAGGGTGAACTTTCTTATTTGCCATGAGAGGACTTTGCCTTGACCCATTCGCATTGTGTTGCCTAATATTTCTAAAAAGCTGGAGAAAAACTCCAGAAGGGTCCAAGGTGTTAAAGTAAAATGAAAACAAACAAAAAAAACATCGGACCCATCATATAAAATAAAACTTTATTTCAGACCAGAACGACTATATTTTCTGTTGTGCAAACACTGTGAGTACAAAAAGAAAAATACAAAAGTACAAACTGCACAACATGCTGCAGCAGGAAAGGTGTGCGTGTGTGCATTATAAAAATAAAAAACTATTAATCAAAAAGCTCACATCTTATTGTCTTCTTTTCAGACATTACATAAGTGCTTTTGAAAAGGTCTTTCTTCCGTCTGTCATCCAAAGCCAGAAATGATGGATGAGGTATTTTGCTCTGTCACTTAAATGACATGCATGCGTGTGTACTCTTCTTTCTTCTGTGTTTTTTCTGCGTCAGTTGCATGCCATAGAACATGTATGATTTGGGTAAATTCTTTTGTAGACATCATAGACATATGATTTTTTTTTTTTTCAATTTAACCAAACTTAAAAAGTTTTTTTTTTTCTTTTAATAACATTTGTATGAATATGATTTCAAACTGGAAAGCTGTATCTCTTTACAAAAACCTATTGACAACATGAATAAAGCAGACATTTCTTTGTGCAATCTTGTGTCGCAAAGATTGCCACTTATCTGCAAGACAGCAGTGGCATAACCAGGAGGTAGTTTGTGCCTAAATATACCCCTCTTTTCAGGGAGTCAGACAAGGTGCTGAAATATACAATTGTTTCATGCACAACAGTGAAGAGGTTACAGCGCCCCCCCCCCCCCCCCCCCGAACACACACACACACACACATCAACACAGACACAGACACAAAACTGTAAGAATGTGAAGTGACTGCATTCTGTTGTCTTGGCTTTCATACTTTTTTTTAAATGATGAAGACAAAAAAACATTCCAAGAACAAAACCATAGTCTGAAACAAGGAAACTCCTGAAACTCCTGAGCCTAGAAGACACTCCTCGCGATGAGTGACTGGTCAAAGTGAGAATATAAGGTGTGGAAGAAAGTTGTGAACAGTCAGTCACACAATGGCTGTGAGGAAGTGGATCTACACTTTGACGTTGACATGCTTATTTTTTAAGGGTGAGTTACATGAGAAATGATTAACTTAGATTTTTTTTATGAATTCTAAATTTGACAGCAATTTTAGAGGGTTCCAGCAATCTAAATGTTTTTGTACACTTAAAATTAAGACAATAAAAGGTCTGTCATTTGAGATGTTGTGTATAATGAGTTTGAAAGGGAATAATTTTGAATGATATAGTGTATATACTGCATATAACTACAAATTAAATTGAGAGATGTAAGTATTTTTATTTAAATTAGTAAATAAAAAAAAACATAACACACAGAGTGTTGAGATAAATGTGATTGAAGGATACCCATATACAAAAAAATTGTTGATAAGAAAAAAAACATGTGCAACCTGAAAAATTGCAATGCATTGACAAAAGGGACTGCTTAATCTATCTATCTATCTATCTATCTATCTATCTATGATGTTCATGTCTATATTGGAATGTTGTTTTGGTGAGCATTTTTCATATTTTGCAATATTTTTCAGGATCAAATGGTCAGCTTGACGGTAAGAGGAACAATCACGATATATCAGAATTTTAAAAAAATTTAACTTACAAATGGAAATTAAGTCATTTTTTTTTAAGAGCTGATCGGAACAAAAGAGACAAAAAAAAATATAACATTTGCAATAAAAGCGCATTCGTAAATGGACACTGAAGATTCCATGTTTCTTTGCAGTGTGCGGCATCACTCCTCTGAACACCAGGATAGTTGGAGGTGAAGACGCGCCCGCTGGAAGTTGGCCTTGGCAGGCTAGCCTCCAGAGATTTGGCGGCCACGTTTGCGGTGGTTCCCTCATCAACAGCGAGTGGGTGATGTCTGCTGCTCACTGCTTCTCCAGGTGAGCACTTGTGGTATGACGAGCGGGAAGTTATTCTGACGCGTTGATTTGACATGAGGGACCACTGTCAGTTCCTGAAAGCCAACCTTGGTGTCATCTTTGCTTCAGTCCAGCTACATCTGGATGGCAGATTTCCCTGGGTCGTGACAACCTGCAGGGCTCAAATCCAAACGAAGTGTCCAGAAGCGTCTCCACTATCATTCTGCATCCAGACTACGACAGCAACACCAACGACAACGACATGGCCCTGCTCAGGCTCTCCTCGCCAGTCACATTCACAGACTACATCAGACCTGTGTGCCTGGCCGCCAGTGACAGTGTGTTCAACAACGGCACTGACAGCTGGGTGACTGGCTGGGGCGCAGTGGACGAGGGAGGTGCGTGTGCCCGCTGCCAACCAATACTCTGGTTTGGATTGTGTGTGTGTGGTGTGGTGTGTGTGCTGTCTGCAGACATGATGTGGGCGTTTGAATTCTCTTCTTGCCCCCCCCCCCCCCAGTGTCGTTGCCCTTCCCCGAGACTCTGCAAGAGGTGGAGGTTCCAGTGCTGGGAAACAGACAGTGTAACTGTCTGAATGGAGTGGGTACAATCACAGGCAACATGATCTGTGCCGGCCTATTGGCAGGCGGCAAAGACTCATGCCAGGTTGGGCCACCATTCATTTCCTTTTGTCACTGGTTGATGAGCCACTTTGAGGAGTTGGGAAATGTCCTGAAGTCTGCTGTGCAACTCCTCAGGGTGACTCTGGAGGCCCAATGGTCAGCAAGCAGGGCAACATCTGGATCCAGTCTGGGGTCGTCAGTTTCGGTTATGGCTGTGCCCGGCCCGGTCTTCCCGGAGTCTACGCCAGACTGTCCAGTTACCAGTCCTGGATCGACTCTCACATCATCTCTGACAAGCCGGGCTTTGTGCGCTTCACCTCCAGTGGGCCCGACGCTGACAGCAGCCACACTTGCCCTGGTCTGCCAGAGCCAGATATCCCAAGTCCAACAAGCAGCAGTACAACGACAAGCGAGCCTACGGCGGCCCCGTCTTTGCCCTCCACTGCATCCAGCGCCGAATGTTAGTAGCCCGATGACCACTGCATCTTCCAAAGTCATTGTTTTTGCTCACTCTAGAATACGGTGTTACGCTTAAGTGGACGCATGCTTCGAGATCCACTCAAGGCAAGACTTTTCTTTGCAGTGTGCGGCATCACTCCTCTGAACACCAGGATAGTTGGAGGTGAAGACGCGCCCGCTGGAAGTTGGCCTTGGCAGGCTAGCCTCCAGAGATTTGGCGGCCACGTTTGCGGTGGTTCCCTCATCAACAGCGAGTGGGTGATGTCTGCTGCTCACTGCTTCTCCAGGTGAGCACTTGTGGTATGACGAGCGGGAAGTTATTCTGACGCGTTGATTTGACATGAGGGACCACTGTCAGTTCCTGAAAGCCAACCTTGGTGTCATCTTTGCTTCAGTCCAGCTACATCTGGATGGCAGATTTCCCTGGGTCGTGACAACCTGCAAGGCTCAAATCCAAACGAAGTGTCCAGAAGCGTCTCCACTATCATTCTGCATCCAGACTACGACAGCAACACCAACGACAACGACATGGCCCTGCTCAGGCTCTCCTCGCCAGTCACATTCACAGACTACATCAGACCTGTGTGCCTGGCCGCCAGTGACAGTGTGTTCAACAACGGCAGTGACAGCTGGGTGACTGGCTGGGGCGCAGTGGACGAGGGAGGTGCGTGTGCCCGCTGCCAACCAATACTCTGGTTTGCATTGTGTGTGTGTGTGTGTGTGTGTGTGTGTGTGTGTGTGTGTGTGTGTGTGTGTGCCGTCTGCAGACATGACGTGGGCGTTTGAATTCTCTTCTTGCCCCCCCCGCCCCCAGTGTCGTTGCCCTTCCCCGAGACTTTGCAAGAGGTGGAGGTTCCAGTGCTGGGAAACAGACAGTGTAACTGTCTGAATGGAGTGGGTACAATCACAGGCAACATGATCTGTGCCGGCCTATTGGCAGGCGGCAAAGACTCATGCCAGGTTGGGCCACCATTCATTTCCTTTTGTCACTGGTTGATGAGCCACTTTGAGGGGTTGGGAAATGTCCTGACGTCTGCTGTGCAACTCCTCAGGGTGACTCTGGAGGCCCAATGGTCAGCAAGCAGGGCAACATCTGGATCCAGTCTGGGGTCGTCAGTTTTGGTTATGGCTGTGCCCGGCCCGGTCTTCCCGGAGTCTACGCCAGACTGTCCAGTTACCAGTCCTGGATCGACTCTCACATCATCTCTGACAAGCCGGGCTTTGTGCGCTTCACCTCCAGTGGGCCCGACGCTGACAGCAGCCACACTTGCCCTGGTCTGCCAGAGCCTGATATCCCAAGTCCAACAAGCAGCAGTACAACGACAAGCGAGCCTACGGCGGCCCCGTCTTTGCCCTCCACTGCATCCAGCGCCGAATGTTAGTAGCCCGATGACCACTGCATCTTCCAAAGTCATTGTTTTTGCTCACTCTAGAATACGGTGTTACGCTTAAGTGGACGCATGCTTCGAGATCCACTCAAGGCAAGACTTTTCTTTGCAGTGTGCGGCATCACTCCTCTGAACACCAGGATAGTTGGAGGTGAAGACGCGCCCGCTGGAAGTTGGCCTTGGCAGGCTAGCCTCCAGAGATTTGGCGGCCACGTTTGCGGTGGTTCCCTCATCAACAGCGAGTGGGTGATGTCTGCTGCTCACTGCTTCTCCAGGTGAGCACTTGTGGTATGACGAGCGGGAAGTTATTCTGACGCGTTGATTTGACATGAGGGACCACTGTCAGTTCCTGAAAGCCAACCTTGGTGTCATCTTTGCTTCAGTCCAGCTACATCTGGATGGCAGATTTCCCTGGGTCGTGACAACCTGCAAGGCTCAAATCCAAACGAAGTGTCCAGAAGCGTCTCCACTATCATTCTGCATCCAGACTACGACAGCAACACCAACGACAACGACATGGCCCTGCTCAGGCTCTCCTCGCCAGTCACATTCACAGACTACATCAGACCTGTGTGCCTGGCCGCCAGTGACAGTGTGTTCAACAACGGCACTGACAGCTGGGTGACTGGCTGGGGCGCAGTGGACGAGGGAGGTGCGTGTGCCCGCTGCCAACCAATACTCTGGTTTGCATTGTGTGTGTGTGTGTGTGTGTGTGTGTGTGTGTGTGTGTGTGCCGTCTGCAGACATGACGTGGGCGTTTGAATTCTCTTCTTGCCCCCCCCGCCCCCAGTGTCGTTGCCCTTCCCCGAGACTTTGCAAGAGGTGGAGGTTCCAGTGCTGGGAAACAGACAGTGTAACTGTCTGAATGGAGTGGGTACAATCACAGGCAACATGATCTGTGCCGGCCTATTGGCAGGCGGCAAAGACTCATGCCAGGTTGGGCCACCATTCATTTCCTTTTGTCACTGGTTGATGAGCCACTTTGAGGGGTTGGGAAATGTCCTGACGTCTGCTGTGCAACTCCTCAGGGTGACTCTGGAGGCCCAATGGTCAGCAAGCAGGGCAACATCTGGATCCAGTCTGGGGTCGTCAGTTTTGGTTATGGCTGTGCCCGGCCCGGTCTTCCCGGAGTCTACGCCAGACTGTCCAGTTACCAGTCCTGGATCGACTCTCACATCATCTCTGACAAGCCGGGCTTTGTGCGCTTCACCTCCAGTGGGCCCGACGCTGACAGCAGCCACACTTGCCCTGGTCTGCCAGAGCCTGATATCCCAAGTCCAACAAGCAGCAGTACAACGACAAGCGAGCCTACGGCGGCCCCGTCTTTGCCCTCCACTGCATCCAGCGCCGAATGTTAGTAGCCCGATGACCACTGCATCTTCCAAAGTCATTGTTTTTGCTCACTCTAGAATACGGTGTTACGCTTAAGTGGACGCATGCTTCGAGATCCACTCAAGGCAAGACTTTTCTTTGCAGTGTGCGGCATCACTCCTCTGAACACCAGGATAGTTGGAGGTGAAGATGCGCCCGCTGGAAGTTGGCCTTGGCAGGCTAGCCTCCAGAGATTTGGCGGCCACGTTTGCGGTGGTTCCCTCATCAACAGCGAGTGGGTGATGTCTGCTGCTCACTGCTTCTCCAGGTGAGCACTTGTGGTATGACGAGCGGGAAGTTATTCTGACGCGTTGATTTGACATGAGGGACCACTGTCAGTTCCTGAAAGCCAACCTTGGTGTCATCTTTGCTTCAGTCCAGCTACATCTGGATGGCAGATTTCCCTGGGTCGTGACAACCTGCAGGGGTCAAATCCAAACGAAGTGTCCAGAAGCGTCTCCACTATCATTCTGCATCCAGACTACGACAGCAACACCAACGACAACGACATGGCCCTGCTCAGGCTCTCCTCGCCAGTCACATTCACAGACTACATCAGACCTGTGTGCCTGGCCGCCAGTGACAGTGTGTTCAACAACGGCACTGACAGCTGGGTGACTGGCTGGGGCGCAGTGGACGAGGGAGGTGCGTGTGCCCGCTGCCAACCAATACTCTGGTTTGGATTGTGTGTGTGTGTGTGGTGTGTGTGCAGACATGACGTGGGCGTTTGAATTCTCTTCTTGCCCCCCCCCCCAGTGTCGTTGCCCTTCCCCGAGACTCTGCAAGAGGTGGAGGTTCCAGTGCTGGGAAACAGACAGTGTAACTGTCTGAATGGAGTGGGTACAATCACAGGCAACATGATCTGTGCCGGCCTATTGGCAGGCGGCAAAGACTCATGCCAGGTTGGGCCACCATTCATTTCCTTTTGTCACTGGTTGATGAGCCAATTTGAGGAGTTGGGAAATGTCCTGAAGTCTGCTGTGCAACTCCTCAGGGTGACTCTGGAGGCCCAATGGTCAGCAAGCAGGGCAACATCTGGATCCAGTCTGGGGTTGTCAGTTTCGGTTATGGCTGTGCCCGACCAGGTCTTCCCGGAGTCTACGCCAGACTGTCCAGTTACCAGTCCTGGATCGACTCTCACATCATCTCTGACAAGCCGGGCTTTGTGCGCTTCACCTCCAGTGGGCCCGACGCTGACAGCAGCCACACTTGCCCTGGTCTGCCAGAGCCTGATATCCCAAGTCCAACAAGCAGCAGTACAACGACAAGCGAGCCTACAGCGGCCCCGTCTTTGCCCTCCACTGCATCCAGCGCCGAATGTTAGTAGCCCAATGACCACTGCATCTTCCAAAGTCATTGTTTTTGCTCACTCTAGAATACGGCATTACGCTTAAGTGGACGCATGCTTCGAGATCCACTCAAGGCAAGACTTTTCTTTGCAGTGTGCGGCATCACTCCTCTGAACACCAGGATAGTTGGAGGTGAAGACGCGCCCGCTGGAAGTTGGCCTTGGCAGGCTAGCCTCCAGAGATTTGGCGGCCACGTTTGCGGTGGTTCCCTCATCAACAGCGAGTGGGTGATGTCTGCTGCTCACTGCTTCTCCAGGTGAGCACTTGTGGTATGACGAGCGGGAAGTTATTCTGACGCGTTGATTTGACATGAGGGACCACTGTCAGTTCCTGAAAGCCAACCTTGGTGTCATCTTTGCTTCAGTCCAGCTACATCTGGATGGCAGATTTCCCTGGGTCGTGACAACCTGCAGGGCTCAAATCCAAACGAAGTGTCCAGAAGCGTCTCCACTATCATTCTGCATCCAGACTACGACAGCAACACCAACGACAACGACATGGCCCTGCTCAGGCTCTCCTCGCCAGTCACATTCACAGACTACATCAGACCTGTGTGCCTGGCCGCCAGTGACAGTGTGTTCAACAACGGCACTGACAGCTGGGTGACTGGCTGGGGCGCAGTGGACGAGGGAGGTGCGTGTGCCCGCTGCCAACCAATACTCTGGTTTGGATTGTGTGTGTGTGGTGTGGTGTGTGTGCTGTCTGCAGACATGATGTGGGCGTTTGAATTCTCTTCTTGCCCCCCAGTGTCGTTGCCCTTCCCCGAGTCTCTGCAAGAGGTGGAGGTTCCAGTGCTGGGAAACAGACAGTGTAACTGTCTGAATGGAGTGGGTACAATCACAGGCAACATGATCTGTGCCGGCCTATTGGCAGGCGGCAAAGACTCATGCCAGGTCGGGCCACCATTCATTTCCTTTTGTCACTGGTTGATGAGCCACTTTGAGGGGTTGGGAAATGTCCTGACGTCTGCTGTACAACTCCTCAGGGTGACTCTGGAGGCCCAATGGTCAGCAAGCAGGGCAACATCTGGATCCAGTCTGGGGTCGTCAGTTTTGGTTATGGCTGTGCCCGGCCCGGTCTTCCCGGAGTCTACGCCAGACTGTCCAGTTACCAGTCCTGGATCGACTCTCACATCATCTCTGACAAGCCGGGCTTTGTGCGCTTCACCTCAAGTGGGCCTGACGCTGACAGCAGCCACACTTGCCCTGGTCTGCCAGAGCCTGATATCCCAAGTCCAACAAGCAGCAGTACAACGACAAGCAAGCCTACAGCTGCCCCGTCTTTGCCCTCCACTGCATCCAGCGCCGAATGTTAGTAGCCCGATGACCACTGCATCTTCCAAAGTCATTGTTTTTGCTCACTCTAGAATACGGCGTTACGCTTAAGTGGACGCATGCTTCGAGATCCACTCAAGGCAAGACTTTTCTTTGCAGTGTGCGGCATCACTCCTCTGAACACCAGGATAGTTGGAGGTGAAGACGCGCCCGCTGGAAGTTGGCCTTGGCAGGCTAGCCTCCAGAGATTTGGGGGCCACGTTTGCGGTGGTTCCCTCATCAACAGCGAGTGGGTGATGTCTGCTGCTCACTGCTTCTCCAGGTGAGCACTTGTGGTATGACGAGCGGGAAGTTATTCTGACGCGTTGATTTGACATGAGGGACCACTGTCAGTTCCTGAAAGCCAACCCTGGTGTCATCTTTGCTTCAGTCCAGCTACATCTGGATGGCAGATTTCCCTGGGTCGTGACAACCTGCAGGGCTCAAATCCAAACGAAGTGTCCAGAAGCGTCTCCACTATCATTCTGCATCCAGACTACGACAGCAACACCAACGACAACGACATGGCCCTGCTCAGGCTCTCCTCGCCAGTCACATTCACAGACTACATCAGACCTGTGTGCCTGGCCGCCAGTGACAGTGTGTTCAACAACGGCACTGACAGCTGGGTGACTGGCTGGGGCGCAGTGGACGAGGGAGGTGCGTGTGCCCGCTGCCAACCAATACTCTGGTTTGCATTGTGTGTGTGTGTGTGTGGTGTGTGTGTCGTCTGCAGACATGACGTGGGCGTTTGAATTCTCTTCTTGCCCCCCCAGTGTCGTTGCCCTTCCCCGAGACTCTGCAAGAGGTGGAGGTTCCAGTGCTGGGAAACAGACAGTGTAACTGTCTGAATGGAGTGGGTACAATCACAGGCAACATGATCTGTGCCGGCCTATTGGCAGGCGGCAAAGACTCATGCCAGGTTGGGCCACCATTCATTTCCTTTTGTCACTGGTTGATGAGCCACTTTGAGGGGTTGGGAAATGTCCTGACGTCTGCTGTGCAACTCCTCAGGGTGACTCTGGAGGCCCAAT
The DNA here is from genome assembly GCF_046127955.1 of Nelusetta ayraudi. Classification (NCBI taxonomy): domain Eukaryota; kingdom Metazoa; phylum Chordata; class Actinopteri; order Tetraodontiformes; family Monacanthidae; genus Nelusetta; species Nelusetta ayraudi. Next base: position 10,936,731 of record NW_027466092.1, on the reverse strand, counting down.
GGTCAGCAAGCAGGGCAACATCTGGATCCAGTCTGGGGTCGTCAGTTTTGGTTATGGCTGTGCCCGGCCCGGTCTGCCCGGAGTCTACGCCAGACTGTCCAGTTACCAGTCCTGGATCGACTCTCACATCATCTCTGACAAGCCGGGCTTTGTGCGCTTCACCTCCAGTGGGCCCGACGCTGACAGCAGCCACACTTGCCCTGGTCTGCCAGAGCCAGATATCCCAAGTCCAACAAGCAGCAGTACAACGACAAGCGAGCCTACAGCTGCCCCGTCTTTGCCCTCCACTGCATCCAGCGCCGAATGTTAGTAGCCCGATGACCACTGCATCTTCCAAAGTCATTGTTTTTGCTCACTCTAGAATACGGCGTTACGCTTAAGTGGACGCATGCTTCGAGATCCACTCAAGGCAAGACTTTTCTTTGCAGTGTGCGGCATCACTCCTCTGAACACCAGGATAGTTGGAGGTGAAGACGCGCCCGCTGGAAGTTGGCCTTGGCAGGCTAGCCTCCAGAGATTTGGGGGCCACGTTTGCGGTGGTTCCCTCATCAACAGCGAGTGGGTGATGTCTGCTGCTCACTGCTTCTCCAGGTGAGCACTTGTGGTATGACGAGCGGGAAGTTATTCTGACGCGTTGATTTGACATGAGGGACCACTGTCAGTTCCTGAAAGCCAACCCTGGTGTCATCTTTGCTTCAGTCCAGCTACATCTGGATGGCAGATTTCCCTGGGTCGTGACAACCTGCAGGGCTCAAATCCAAACGAAGTGTCCAGAAGCGTCTCCACTATCATTCTGCATCCAGACTACGACAGCAACACCAACGACAACGACATGGCCCTGCTCAGGCTCTCCTCGCCAGTCACATTCACAGACTACATCAGACCTGTGTGCCTGGCCGCCAGTGACAGTGTGTTCAACAACGGCACTGACAGCTGGGTGACTGGCTGGGGCGCAGTGGACGAGGGAGGTGCGTGTGCCCGCTGCCAACCAATACTCTGGTTTGCATTGTGTGTGTGTGTGTGTGGTGTGTGTGTCGTCTGCAGACATGACGTGGGCGTTTGAATTCTCTTCTTGCCCCCCCAGTGTCGTTGCCCTTCCCCGAGACTCTGCAAGAGGTGGAGGTTCCAGTGCTGGGAAACAGACAGTGTAACTGTCTGAATGGAGTGGGTACAATCACAGGCAACATGATCTGTGCCGGCCTATTGGCAGGCGGCAAAGACTCATGCCAGGTTGGGCCACCATTCATTTCCTTTTGTCACTGGTTGATGAGCCACTTTGAGGGGTTGGGAAATGTCCTGACGTCTGCTGTGCAACTCCTCAGGGTGACTCTGGAGGCCCAATGGTCAGCAAGCAGGGCAACATCTGGATCCAGTCTGGGGTCGTCAGTTTTGGTTATGGCTGTGCCCGGCCCGGTCTGCCCGGAGTCTACGCCAGACTGTCCAGTTACCAGTCCTGGATCGACTCTCACATCATCTCTGACAAGCCGGGCTTTGTGCGCTTCACCTCCAGTGGGCCCGACGCTGACAGCAGCCACACTTGCCCTGGTCTGCCAGAGCCTGATATCCCAAGTCCAACAAGCAGCAGTACAACGACAAGCGAGCCTACAGCTGCCCCGTCTTTGCCCTCCACTGCATCCAGCGCCGAATGTTAGTAGCCCGATGACCACTGCATCTTCCAAAGTCATTGTTTTTGCTCACTCTAGAATACGGCGTTACGCTTAAGTGGACGCATGCTTCGAGATCCACTCAAGGCAAGACTTTTCTTTGCAGTGTGCGGCATCACTCCTCTGAACACCAGGATAGTTGGAGGTGAAGACGCGCCCGCTGGAAGTTGGCCTTGGCAGGCTAGCCTCCAGAGATTTGGGGGCCACGTTTGCGGTGGTTCCCTCATCAACAGCGAGTGGGTGATGTCTGCTGCTCACTGCTTCTCCAGGTGAGCACTTGTGGTATGACGAGCGGGAAGTTATTCTGACGCGTTGATTTGACATGAGGGACCACTGTCAGTTCCTGAAAGCCAACCCTGGTGTCATCTTTGCTTCAGTCCAGCTACATCTGGATGGCAGATTTCCCTGGGTCGTGACAACCTGCAGGGCTCAAATCCAAACGAAGTGTCCAGAAGCGTCTCCACTATCATTCTGCATCCAGACTACGACAGCAACACCAACGACAACGACATGGCCCTGCTCAGGCTCTCCTCGCCAGTCACATTCACAGACTACATCAGACCTGTGTGCCTGGCCGCCAGTGACAGTGTGTTCAACAACGGCACTGACAGCTGGGTGACTGGCTGGGGCGCAGTGGACGAGGGAGGTGCGTGTGCCCGCTGCCAACCAATACTCTGGTTTGCATTGTGTGTGTGTGTGTGTGGTGTGTGTGTCGTCTGCAGACATGACGTGGGCGTTTGAATTCTCTTCTTGCCCCCCCAGTGTCGTTGCCCTTCCCCGAGACTCTGCAAGAGGTGGAGGTTCCAGTGCTGGGAAACAGACAGTGTAACTGTCTGAATGGAGTGGGTACAATCACAGGCAACATGATCTGTGCCGGCCTATTGGCAGGCGGCAAAGACTCATGCCAGGTTGGGCCACCATTCATTTCCTTTTGTCACTGGTTGATGAGCCACTTTGAGGGGTTGGGAAATGTCCTGACGTCTGCTGTGCAACTCCTCAGGGTGACTCTGGAGGCCCAATGGTCAGCAAGCAGGGCAACATCTGGATCCAGTCTGGGGTCGTCAGTTTTGGTTATGGCTGTGCCCGGCCCGGTCTGCCCGGAGTCTACGCCAGACTGTCCAGTTACCAGTCCTGGATCGACTCTCACATCATCTCTGACAAGCCGGGCTTTGTGCGCTTCACCTCCAGTGGGCCCGACGCTGACAGCAGCCACACTTGCCCTGGTCTGCCAGAGCCTGATATCCCAAGTCCAACAAGCAGCAGTACAACGACAAGCGAGCCTACAGCTGCCCCGTCTTTGCCCTCCACTGCATCCAGCGCCGAATGTTAGTAGCCCGATGACCACTGCATCTTCCAAAGTCATTGTTTTTGCTCACTCTAGAATACGGCGTTACGCTTAAGTGGACGCATGCTTCGAGATCCACTCAAGGCAAGACTTTTCTTTGCAGTGTGCGGCATCACTCCTCTGAACACCAGGATAGTTGGAGGTGAAGACGCGCCCGCTGGAAGTTGGCCTTGGCAGGCTAGCCTCCAGAGATTTGGGGGCCACGTTTGCGGTGGTTCCCTCATCAACAGCGAGTGGGTGATGTCTGCTGCTCACTGCTTCTCCAGGTGAGCACTTGTGGTATGACGAGCGGGAAGTTATTCTGACGCGTTGATTTGACATGAGGGACCACTGTCAGTTCCTGAAAGCCAACCCTGGTGTCATCTTTGCTTCAGTCCAGCTACATCTGGATGGCAGATTTCCCTGGGTCGTGACAACCTGCAGGGCTCAAATCCAAACGAAGTGTCCAGAAGCGTCTCCACTATCATTCTGCATCCAGACTACGACAGCAACACCAACGACAACGACATGGCCCTGCTCAGGCTCTCCTCGCCAGTCACATTCACAGACTACATCAGACCTGTGTGCCTGGCCGCCAGTGACAGTGTGTTCAACAACGGCACTGACAGCTGGGTGACTGGCTGGGGCGCAGTGGACGAGGGAGGTGCGTGTGCCCGCTGCCAACCAATACTCTGGTTTGCATTGTGTGTGTGTGTGTGTGTGGTGTGTGTGTCGTCTGCAGACATGACGTGGGCGTTTGAATTCTCTTCTTGCCCCCCCAGTGTCGTTGCCCTTCCCCGAGACTCTGCAAGAGGTGGAGGTTCCAGTGCTGGGAAACAGACAGTGTAACTGTCTGAATGGAGTGGGTACAATCACAGGCAACATGATCTGTGCCGGCCTATTGGCAGGCGGCAAAGACTCATGCCAGGTTGGGCCACCATTCATTTCCTTTTGTCACTGGTTGATGAGCCACTTTGAGGGGTTGGGAAATGTCCTGACGTCTGCTGTGCAACTCCTCAGGGTGACTCTGGAGGCCCAATGGTCAGCAAGCAGGGCAACATCTGGATCCAGTCTGGGGTCGTCAGTTTTGGTTATGGCTGTGCCCGGCCCGGTCTGCCCGGAGTCTACGCCAGACTGTCCAGTTACCAGTCCTGGATCGACTCTCACATCATCTCTGACAAGCCGGGCTTTGTGCGCTTCACCTCCAGTGGGCCCGACGCTGACAGCAGCCACACTTGCCCTGGTCTGCCAGAGCCTGATATCCCAAGTCCAACAAGCAGCAGTACAACGACAAGCGAGCCTACAGCTGCCCCGTCTTTGCCCTCCACTGCATCCAGCGCCGAATGTTAGTAGCCCGATGACCACTGCATCTTCCAAAGTCATTGTTTTTGCTCACTCTAGAATACGGCGTTACGCTTAAGTGGACGCATGCTTCGAGATCCACTCAAGGCAAGACTTTTCTTTGCAGTGTGCGGCATCACTCCTCTGAACACCAGGATAGTTGGAGGTGAAGACGCGCCCGCTGGAAGTTGGCCTTGGCAGGCTAGCCTCCAGAGATTTGGCGGCCACGTTTGCGGTGGTTCCCTCATCAACAGCGAGTGGGTGATGTCTGCTGCTCACTGCTTCTCCAGGTGAGCACTTGTGGTATGACGAGCGGGAAGTTATTCTGACGCGTTGATTTGACATGAGGGACCACTGTCAGTTCCTGAAAGCCAACCTTGGTGTCATCTTTGCTTCAGTCCAGCTACATCTGGATGGCAGATTTCCCTGGGTCGTGACAACCTGCAGGGCTCAAATCCAAACGAAGTGTCCAGAAGCGTCTCCACTATCATTCTGCATCCAGACTACGACAGCAACACCAACGACAACGACATGGCCCTGCTCAGGCTCTCCTCGCCAGTCACATTCACAGACTACATCAGACCTGTGTGCCTGGCCGCCAGTGACAGTGTGTTCAACAACGGCACTGACAGCTGGGTGACTGGCTGGGGCGCAGTGGACGAGGGAGGTGCGTGTGCCCGCTGCCAACCAATACTCTGGTTTGGATTGTGTGTGTGTGTGTGGTGTGTGTGCCGTCTGCAGACATGACGTGGGCGTTTGAATTCTCTTCTTGCCCCCCCCCCAGTGTCGTTGCCCTTCCCCGAGACTCTGCAAGAGGTGGAGGTTCCAGTGCTGGGAAACAGACAGTGTAACTGTCTGAATGGAGTGGGTACAATCACAGGCAACATGATCTGTGCCGGCCTATTGGCAGGCGGCAAAGACTCATGCCAGGTCGGGCCACCATTCATTTCCTTTTGTCACTGGTTGATGAGCCACTTTGAGGGGTTGGGAAATGTCCTGACGTCTGCTGTGCAACTCCTCAGGGTGACTCTGGAGGCCCAATGGTCAGCAAGCAGGGCAACATCTGGATCCAGTCTGGGGTTGTCAGTTTCGGTTATGGCTGTGCCCGGCCCGGTCTGCCCGGAGTCTACGCCAGACTGTCCAGTTACCAGTCCTGGATCGACTCTCACATCATCTCTGACAAGCCGGGCTTTGTGCGCTTCACCTCCAGTGGGCCCGACGCTGACAGCAGCCACACTTGCTCTGGTCTGCCAGAGCCTGATATCCCAAGTCCAACAAGCAGCAGTACAACGACAAGCAAGCCTACAGCTGCCCCGTCTTTGCCCTCCACTGCATCCAGCGCCGAATGTTAGTAGCCCGATGACCACTGCATCTTCCAAAGTCATTGTTTTTGCTCACTCTAGAATACGGCGTTACGCTTAAGTGGACGCATGCTTCGAGATCCACTCAAGGCAAGACTTTTCTTTGCAGTGTGCGGCATCACTCCTCTGAACACCAGGATAGTTGGAGGTGAAGACGCGCCCGCTGGAAGTTGGCCTTGGCAGGCTAGCCTCCAGAGATTTGGCGGCCACGTTTGCGGTGGTTCCCTCATCAACAGCGAGTGGGTGATGTCTGCTGCTCACTGCTTCTCCAGGTGAGCACTTGTGGTATGACGAGCGGGAAGTTATTCTGACGCGTTGATTTGACATGAGGGACCACTGTCAGTTCCTGAAAGCCAACCTTGGTGTCATCTTTGCTTCAGTCCAGCTACATCTGGATGGCAGATTTCCCTGGGTCGTGACAACCTGCAGGGCTCAAATCCAAACGAAGTGTCCAGCAGCGTCTCCACTATCATTCTGCATCCAGACTACGACAGCAACACCAACGACAACGACATGGCCCTGCTCAGGCTCTCCTCGCCAGTCACATTCACAGACTACATCAGACCTGTGTGCCTGGCTGCCAGTGACAGTGTGTTCAACAACGGCACTGACAGCTGGGTGACTGGCTGGGGCGCAGTGGACGAGGGAGGTGCGTGTGCCCGCTGCCAACCAATACTCTGGTTTGCATTGTGTGTGTGTGGTGTGTGTGTGTGTGTTCCGTCTGCAGACATGACGTGGGCGTTTGAATTCTCTTCTTGCCCCCCCAGTGTCGTTGCCCTTCCCCGAGTCTCTGCAAGAGGTGGAGGTTCCAGTGCTGGGAAACAGACAGTGTAACTGTCTGAATGGAGTGGGTACAATCACAGGCAACATGATCTGTGCCGGCCTATTGGCAGGCGGCAAAGACTCATGCCAGGTCGGGCCACCATTCATTTCCTTTTGTCACTGGTTGATGAGCCACTTTGAGGGGTTGGGAAATGTCCTGACGTCTGCTGTGCAACTCCTCAGGGTGACTCTGGAGGCCCAATGGTCAGCAAGCAGGGCAACATCTGGATCCAGTCTGGGGTCGTCAGTTTCGGTTATGGCTGTGCCCGACCAGGTCTTCCCGGAGTCTACGCCAGACTGTCCAGTTACCAGTCCTGGATCGACTCTCACATCATCTCTGACAAGCCGGGCTTTGTGCGCTTCACCTCCAGTGGGCCCGACGCTGACAGCAGCCACACTTGCCCTGGTCTGCCAGAGCCTGATATCCCAAGTCCAACAAGCAGCAGTACAACGACAAGCGAGCCTACGGCGGCCCCGTCTTTGCCCTCCACTGCATCCAGCGCCGAATGTTAGTAGCCCGATGACCACTGCATCTTCCAAAGTCATTGTTTTTGCTCACTCTAGAATACGGCGTTACGCTTAAGTGGACGCATGCTTCGAGATCCACTCAAGGCAAGACTTTTCTTTGCAGTGTGCGGCATCACTCCTCTGAACACCAGGATAGTTGGAGGTGAAGACGCGCCCGCTGGAAGTTGGCCTTGGCAGGCTAGCCTCCAGAGATTTGGCGGCCACGTTTGCGGTGGTTCCCTCATCAACAGCGAGTGGGTGATGTCTGCTGCTCACTGCTTCTCCAGGTGAGGCACTTGAAGTATAAAAAAATCCATTTCCTGCTTTGTTTACGGTCTATTTTTTAAGCCTTTCCTGCTCTTATACAAAGCATATGTTTTATGTTTTTTTCCAGTACAAGCACTTTCAGGTGGAGGGTGTCACTTGGTCGTGACAACCTGCAGGGCTCAAATCCAAACGAAGTGTCCAGAAGCGTCTCCACTATCATTCTGCATCCAGACTACGACAGCAACACCAACGACAACGACATGGCCCTGCTCAGGCTCTCCTCGCCAGTCACATTCACAGACTACATCAGACCTGTGTGCCTGGCCGCCAGTGACAGTGTGTTCAACAACGGCACTGACAGCTGGGTGACTGGCTGGGGCGCAGTGGACGAGGGAGGTGCGTGTGCCCGCTGCCAACCAATACTCTGGTTTGCATTGTGTGTGTGTGTGTGTGTGTGTGTGCCGTCTGCAGACATGACGTGGGCGTTTGAATTCTCTTCTTGCCCCCCCCCCAGTGTCGTTGCCCTTCCCCGAGACTCTGCAAGAGGTGGAGGTTCCAGTGCTGGGAAACAGACAGTGTAACTGTCTGAATGGAGTGGGTACAATCACAGGCAACATGATCTGTGCCGGCCTATTGGCAGGCGGCAAAGACTCATGCCAGGTCGGGCCACCATTCATTTCCTTTTGTCACTGGTTGATGAGCCACTTTGAGGGGTTGGGAAATGTCCTGACGTCTGCTGTGCAACTCCTCAGGGTGACTCTGGAGGCCCAATGGTCAGCAAGCAGGGCAACATCTGGATCCAGTCTGGGGTCGTCAGTTTCGGTTACGGCTGTGCCCGACCCGGTCTGCCCGGAGTCTACGCCAGACTGTCCAGTTACCAGTCCTGGATCGACTCTCACATCATCTCTGACAAGCCGGGCTTTGTGCGCTTCACCTCCAGTGGGCCCGACGCTGACAGCAGCCACACTTGCCCTGGTCTGCCAGCTCCCTCAATTGCTCCCCTTCCATCTTCTCCAACTACACTTAAAACAACAACCACTACTACTACTGCTGCTGCTGCTTCTCAACCTACCACTACTCCTTCAAGTGAGTGTTCAAAATGTGTTACATATTTTCAAACAATAAAACTCAAATTTCCTTTCGATAACCTTTTTTTTGTTTGATACCAAAAATATAATGCATCATGGTTGTGTATCCACACACACAACAGGTCTTGTTTTTGTTTTTTTTAATAGCTCTTAATGACAATTGTTAATTGTCAAATTCCACCAATATGAGCATGTACACTGCTGATTTAGCTACCACATAGATGTAGAAGCGTAGGAGTAAATTGCTTGGATTGTAGATTTTCGACGTCAGTTTTTATACACCACACCTACAGCTTTAACTCAGGTTTTGATAAAATATGACAATGATGTGTTTGTGTATATCAGTTAACTTTTCATAAATACCAAACATTATTACCAAATTGCTGCATTAAAAAATGTTATGTTCAACATTTATTTGAATTTTTTGAAGCCTGTATTTTTTGGAATTCATATCAACATATAAGTGTCATTAATTTATGTCTCATTTTATTTCAGTAAAACATAAATAAAGCCCCAATATAACACCTTCTCAATTTGAGTCAAATTGGTCCAAAAAGTGAACTTAAACAAAGGTTTATTCTTTGTTTGTTCTTTTATCTTTACTTTACTTTATATCATCACATATTCTCCTGTAGGACCAGTTTGTGGCAGAGCTCCACTAAGTGGCAGAGCTACTGCAGACAGAGGTGTTGCATTTGGTGGGGCCTGGCCCTGGATGGTTCGTCTTCACAAAAATGGAGTCTTCACTTGTAGTGGAACCCTGATTACAAAGAGGTTCATCCTCACATCGGCCCAGTGCTTCTCAAGGTAAGTTTTCAAACAAATACTTTTGCCTCCTTTATGTATGCTGGAATTGCTGAAAGAGGTTGTAAAGATTAAAACTTTTTAGAAACTGTTGGATGGAGGTTTTAGAACATGTTGGATGGAATTATGGATGAATTATGTAATTTCTCAACAGACCAAATCCAGATGAAAATGAATGGAGCGTGTTTCTTGGTCCAAAACCTGTGAACGGCTCTGAAGTGTTTGATATGTCCGTGTCTGTTGCAAGGATTATATTGAGCCAAAACACAAATGTCAATATTGCTCTCATGCGGCTGACCAAACAAGTCAACTTCAGAGATTACATCCAGCCAATTTGTATGGACACCAACAATGCCAGATCGTTCCCCACTGGAACGCGTTGCTGGGTGGCGGGCTGGCAGAAAGAGAATGCGATTGGAGGTAGTGTTTTTAACCTTTTGAATTTTATTATGACATACATACACATATACACACACACACACACACAGATATATATATATCTGTGTGTGTGCGTGTACATAAATATATATATATATGACTAGTTTGTTAATGTAAGTTCATTTGTTACATGCAGATAGTGTAAATGCTGCTTCAGGGATGCAAGAACTTGAAACCCAGGTGGCAAGTTGTGGGACTGTGTCTGAATCAGAGAATATCTGCACTTACGTCATGGACCTTCAATCGGTAAACACAATTACGATTGACAATTGTACATATCATTACTTCTGGTCATTCTAATACAAAGTTTGTGGGTTTTTATATTTTTTGCAGGGACATCTGGGCAGCCCATTGCTGTGCAAATCAGATTCATCTTGGTTCCAGGTGGCTGTTATCACACCAAGCGCAAGTAAATCATCCCGTGCAGACATTCAGGTCTTTTTGAAAACTTCACAATTTGGTTCATTTTTGAAGGAGACAGTTGGTGACTTGCCGTCCCCAGCAGCCACAGCAAGTGCAGCAAGTTTCACAATTTCCATAATCCTCTTTGTCCCTCTCCCCATTGCTTTAGCAACACTTTTGCCATGATATTGTTTTTTTCTCCCCTCATTGTACACTTGAATTGCTCACTCACATACAGCTTTTAGCTGCTCCTGTTGAGTTTTCAGAAATATGTTATGATATGTGTATGCATATGTATGCACTCACATAATGCACTCACTCTATGATCACAGTCGATCTCATAATGTGTATTTTTGTACAGCTGAGAAAGGATCATATTTGAAAAACAAATGAAAAAATTGATGTTTTATTTCATTGTACAAATTACCTGCACAGAAAAATGTCATTTTCTGTAGGTTTCACTGCATTAAAACAAACTCAAAATGTTACTTATTCCCTTTTTTGCTCTTCTGTTGTTTTCTTAACAAAAATATAACTTGTGGTAGGGGTAATAAACACTGATGAAGCATGAAAATACTTTTATTGTTTGTTTAATTTTTAGGGAGAAACTTTCCCTAAAAAGAATCTGCCCCAGCTTGCTTGGCGCACGTTCGTGTCACGTTCTAAACCAAACACTTCCTTTCCACTAGCCACATTTTATTTTAAATGCTAATAGAGAAGGAAATCTTGGCTCAGTCTTTGGCTAAATCAACTGAACAGTAAAAAAAAAAAAAAAAAAACACTTTGTTTCATTGTAATTTAGCACACAGTACAGCACATCTTTTGAACAGCCATTTCAGTTTATTAGCAATACTTTAGAAGCTTCAGTGGAATTCAAAATGCACATTGATGTCATCGTGACCTGGAAAACTAAGATTTCCTATGTTTTAATTTTGGATTTGAATATATGGATAAATATGAACAGTTTCCGACTGAAGGAGTGAAACTTTTAGATCTGTGTTTGTGTCGCTACCACTCTTTAAGCCTCTTTAAGTCATTCTGTGGGTTCACCGCCACCGCTGACTAAATCTCCTTCCTCTCCTCTTCCTCCTCCTCCTCCTCCATCCCCTCCACCGCCTTCGTTTTCCGCATTCTCTTCCAGCATCTTTCCATATTTACTTTTGAAAAATCCAGCCTGAAAGCACAAAACAAGGAGAATTCTTAAAAAACAAACAAAAAAAAAACTAAACAAAAAACATCCTATACTGTATGTATTTTATTTATTTTTATTTTTTTATCAATGACAATATTATGGTCAAGTGAATGTTAACTGGTTGTGTATAATCTTATTATAATGCTGTGTGCAAACTTAATGAGTTTATAAAGGGGGACTCACTTTATATAGGACTACTGCGGTCAAAATGAGTAGGGCCAGGCCTCCCAGGGATCCTCCGATGATCTCCTTAGTAAAGTCGTTTTCAGGATACACCTCAACTTCTGCTATAATCTGAGAGAAACCAAAGAGTTAAATTGAATAGAAAATAGAAAAAAAATAAAATAAAAAAAATACCAGGGGCCGACATTGTTCAATTACCTTCCGAATGGGTGGGTTATTACTTGACCCTGTTGAAAAGAATATGTACTGGTCTTTGTCATACTCCAAACTGGCTGTGCTGGTTAAATGGAATACTGCAGCTTTCAGTCCAATCTGTTTGAGAGAGATCAGGGTGAGGG